>NW_027126067.1:27500-36085 GCF_037325665.1 Littorina saxatilis | reverse complement strand
GTGAGTTCAACAGCTACTTGACTAAATGTTGTATTTTCGCCTTACGCGACTTGTTTAATAAATGTCGTTGATGACGTCATATCCGGCTTTTCGTGAAAGTTGAGGCGGCACTGTCACGCTCTCATTTTTCAACCAAATTTGTTGAAATTTTGGTCAAGTAGTCTTCGACGAAGCCCGGACTTCGATATTGCATTTCAGCGTGGTGGCTTAACAATTAATTAATGACTTTGGTCATCAACAGTCTGAAAATTGTAAAAAAAATATTTGTTTTATAAAACGACCCTATTTACGTTTATTTTATTCTCCATTATTCTATGATTCCAAAAGCATAAAAATATGTTATATTTGGATTAAAAACAAGCTCTGAAAATTAAAAAAATATAAAATTATTATTAACATTAAATTTTCGAAATCAATTTAAAAACACTTTCATCTTATTCCTTGTCGGTTTCTGATTCCAAAAACATATAGATATGCTATGTTTGGATTAAAAACACGCTCAGAAAGTTAAAACGAAGAGAGGTACAGAAAAGCGTGCTATCCTTCTTAGCGCAACTACTACCCCGCTCTTCTTGTCAATTTCACTGCCTTTGCCATGAGCGGTGGTCTGACGATGCTACGAGTATACGGTCTTGCTGCGTTGCATTGCCTTAAGTTTCATTCTGTGAGTTCGACAGCTACTTGACTAAATGTTGTATTTCCGCCTTACGCGACTTGTTCATTTTTGCGATAGATGTCTTTGATGACGTCATGTCCGGTATTTTGTAAAAGTTGAGGCGGCACTGTCACACCCTCATTACATTTTGTCAAGTTTTGACTAAATGTTTTATAATAGAGGGGGAATTGAATCGAGGGTCGTGGTGTATGTGTGTGTGTGTGTGTGTGTATGTGTGTGTGTGTGTGTGTGTGTGTGTGTGTGTGTGTGTGTGCGTGCGTGCGTGCGTGCGTGTAGAGCGATTCGTCTAGACCAAACTACTGGACCGATCTTTATGAAATTTTACATGAGAGTTCCTGGGATTGATATCCCCGTACATATTTTTCTTTTTTTCGATAAACACCTTTGGTGACGTCATGTCCGGCTTTTTCGTAAAAGTTGAGTCGGCATTGTCACGCTCTCATTTTTTAATTAAATTGGTTGCAATTTTGGTCAAGTAGTCTTCGACGAAGCCCGGACTTCGGTGTTGCATTTCAGCGTGGTGGCTTAACAATAATTGATGACTTTGGTCATTCAATATCTGAACATTGTAAAAAAAATATGTTTCTTATTTAAAACGATCCAAATTTACGTTCATATTATTCTCCATCATTTTATAATTCCAAAAACATATAAATATGTTATATTTGGATTAAAAACAAGCTCTGAAAATTAAAAAATATAACAATTATTATCAACATTAAATTTTCGAAATCAATTTAAAAACACTTTCATCTTATTCCTTGCCGATTCCTGATTCCAAAAACATATAGATATGATATGTTTGGATTAAAAACACGCTCAGAAAGTTAAAACGAAGAGAGGTACAGAAAAGCGTGCTATCCTTCTCAGCGCAATTACTACCCCGCTCTTCTTGTCAATTTCACTGCCTTTGCCATGAGCGGTGGACTGACATTGCTACGAGTATACGGTCTTGCTGCGTTGCATTGCGTTCAGTTTCATTCTGTGAGTTCGACAGCTACTTGACTAAATGTTGTATTTTCGCCTTACGCGACTTGTTTTTTCAATTCAAATTGATTGAAATTTTGGCCAAGCAATCTTCGACAAAGGCCGGACTTTGGTATTGCATTTCAGCTTGGAGGCTTAAAAATGGTTAATGACTTTGGTCAGTAAAAATCTGAAAATTGTAATTAAAATTATATTTTTATAAAACGATCAAAATATTTATCGTATTCTTCATTAATTTCGGATTCCAAAAACATATAAATATGTTATATTTGGATTAAAAACAAGCTCTGAAAATTAACAATATAAAAATTATGATTAAGATTAAATTTCTGAAATCGATTTAAAAACAATTTCATCTTATTCCTTGTCGGTTCCTGATTCCAACAACATATAGATATGATATGTTTGAATTAAAAACACGTTTAGAGAGTTAAAAAGAATAGAGATATAGAAAAGCGTGCTATCCTCCTTAGCGCAACCGCTACCGCGCTTTTCTGGATTGTTAATTTAGTGGACAGACGATGCAATGAGTGTACGGTCTAGCGGAAAAAATGCAATGCGTTCACTTTCATTCTGTGATTTCGACTGAGCTTGACTAAATGTTGTATTTTTGGCCTTACGCGACTAGTTTTGTTATGATTTCTTCCACCTCAGCTGTAGGCACTAGGGCCGAGGTGCACGAAAGCGTTACCGACTGGGTGGGAGGAAGCTGCGGTGTTGGATTGGTTATGACTTCAACGATTCAAACCGCGGTTTGTTATCTCCCGTTTGGGTTTCACCCACTTTCAATTCGTGCAGTTCAGCCCTGGAGCCCAGCGTTAGAAATATAACAAGGAAACTTGGTCAATACATATCGACAGGGGGCCGACTAATGGTTTAAATGTGAAATGTGTGTATAATAATGGGTGTGGGTCTGAAATGAAGTTAGGTAGTAGTTAACATTTGTTTTGAATAATTATTGGTATTTTGACAATGTGGTTAGCATGGAAATGTAAGCATTTGAATGTAAGTCTTAGGTACCATTGTACCCAGGAAGAGAGACGAGAGATAGGAGTAGGTTGCAATAGCTTGTGTGGTCTTTGAGTTTTGTTTTTGAAAAGACATTGTTTAAGAAAAAGAAGACAAGTACAGTAATGCAATATTTATTGTGAAAACCAACGATTGTACAAAGAACATGTGAGGCAACATTATGTCTATGATGGTCTGAAGAAAATTAGTTATGATCTATACTATTATTATTTAGACCTGAGACTGAATACCAAAAGGCGAAGTGTATGTTTTGTGGTGTGAATTGAAACAAAATGAAAAGTTTAAATATCTGGGAAATTGTGGTTAAAAGACTTCGTTATTTCTTGATTGTTATTTACTATTATATTGAAGTGAATAGCTAAACGCTGTATTTAAAAACAGCATGGGATTTATATTTTTTTTGGGGGGGGTTCAGGTAATGCCCTAGTTTTTACAAATTGTATTAAAGTCTATTAACTTTACTATGTACGATGTTTGCTTGCAAATTACAACACAAACGCAAACAAATGACCTATTTGTAGAGTTCTAAGGCATTGCAGACAAAGCAACTGCAAGAAAGTCAGGTTTTAGCAGTGTGAACATCCTCTGAAAACGGTCGTATATCCCTTCCGTTAACATGGCTTCGTCCGGCCATACATGTAGGCTCTTATGACACTGACCCTGAGCTGACCCTGAGGCACTGACAAGGTTTTCACGGAAAAATTATCTCGCAGAACCAAATGGGTTCGGTGCATTTGTCAGTCTGTCACATGTTGAAGGGCCCCATACGGGTTGAAAGAGATAAGGTACTGTCGTGTTTTTTCCCAAACCTAGTTCACTACCGTTCTCACGAGATAAGTTCAGTACTTCTGTTTTGTTCCTTTTTTTTTCTCCAATTGACACCATGTATGAGAGATGAAACAGAAAAGCATGTTGTGAAAATGCAAACAGTTTGAGGAAAAAACGAAAAAAAAAAGTAACTGTTCTCATGACAACGGCAAACAACGACACATGTTCACCGCCCTCAGCTAATTCAAGAAATCACCCCTCCCCCCCCCCCCTCTCCTGCTAGATACACGTGCACTCAAGTTAACCTCTGCTTTGAGACACATGTTTACCACCTTCAGCTTTGACCTATGTGCGAAGAGTCAGATGACATAGACAAAGCTAGAGCGAGAGAGAGAGACACACACACACACACACACACACACACACACACACACACACACACAGAGACAGACCTAGAGAGACAGAAGCGGAGAGACTCAGAGGGAGACACAGACAAAGACATACAGAGAGAGAGAGAGAGAGAGAGAGAGAGAGAGAGAGAGAGAGAGAGAGAGAGAGAGAGAGAGAGAGAGAGAGAGAGAGAGAGAGAGAGAGAGAGAGAGAGAGAAAAAAATATAACTGATCTCGTGAGTACGGTTGAGGCCTTGCAAGGTTTTGACGGCAACAATAATTATTGTAGTTCTCTAAGACTTTATTTATGTTTGATTTGTGATATGTTGGGAAGACATATTTATCAATTGATCAACAAAATAAAACATAATACAATACGACACAACATTGTTAAAATCATTATTGGCCAATGTTGAATGTTTACGAAGGCCTCAATCTTCCCGCGCCGTAGACCAGATTAATAGGTGCTTGATTTTGGTATTTTGATTTTACATAACATTAAACCTTTCTTGGGGTTCATGGTCATGACAACAGCCATAATATTATTATATCATGTATAATATTACATTTCAGCATATGTGAATTACATGTCTTCATACAAAACTGTCATACATTTTTATTCCCACATCATTCTGATTGATCACATCCAAACCTACTATCAGTGGACACATCCAAATGCAAGCGCCTGTTCTTGACAACTTGCCACTGATCTAAAAATATAGATCAGTGCAACTTGCTAAGTCCTTTGCCGTCACAGACACTGTTTGGCCTGTAGGTAAAATGTACAATGTATTTTTTGATTTGTGCACACAAGATTTTTTTATTTTTTTATTTTTTTTAACATAACAATGTTTAATGTCACTGTATGTTTGAAAGACCATGGTCACATTTATAAAACAAATGTTAAATTAGAAAATAAATAACATGTTGGTTCATGATTTTTCCCACACCTGTGCTGAAAATAAGAAATACAAATGTCGGTATATAAGTCACTCAAATACAGCAAAGTATGAATGGTTTGAGTTTGTTGCGGTTGAATCTGCACAGTTCAACCTAAGATGTTTTTGTTGAACAATTTGGCCGTCACCCCTCCCATAGGGTGACGTATTTCACAACTTCCTGTGTTACACAAACTCAGTGATGACCAATTTTGCCTTCACACCTCCCATAGGGTGACGGATTATACAACTTTCTACTGATCAACAATGTTACCTTCACCCCTCCCATAGGGTGACGGATGTCACAACTTCCTGTGTACACAAACTGATGACGTATTTCACAACAAAATGGCGCTGCCCATGGTCAACCTCGAAACTATCCGTATAGAATGGGGGCCTCCTGGCCCCCATAAAAAGCAGCCAGTTTATTTTGATAAGGCGATTGAGTTCCACTGACAAGAATAATAAAGGGACTCTGATTTGAATTAGTATCCGTCTCTTTGTCATTGTCATTACTACTCAAGGTTATAAACAATATGCAATTTAATTTGTTTTTAATTAACGGCCATGTAGGCTGTGCACTAACCGAGAGGCACGTGCTGAATGTGTAGTGTATGCGTGTTGCTCAATTGTGGTCACACACAGTTCAAAAAGCGACTTCTGGTTAACTTGTATTACATCAGGAAGCAATTCAGCATTCCACATAGCTGATATGATTACTGCGATCAACTATTCTAGTTTATATGT
The DNA here is from genome assembly GCF_037325665.1 of Littorina saxatilis. NCBI lineage: Eukaryota > Metazoa > Mollusca > Gastropoda > Littorinimorpha > Littorinidae > Littorina > Littorina saxatilis. The sequence goes on along the minus strand of NW_027126067.1, from coordinate 30,550 downwards.
ATTATCAAATGTAACCTTAAAGCCAAATATCCGTTCCGGGAAACCAAGTGTGTTCTAGTAAAATGCCACAAAGCTAAATTTAGTTGCCAGCACGAGAGACTAGAGCTACATCTGCCGCGCGCCCATGTTGGCCTTTACGGGTTATTTGGAAGAGTTTGCTGGCAAGCTTGCTTCATTTACTTTTTGTATTGTTCTTACTGTCACTTACTGTTGGCAGTGCATCCCGAGAGAGTTTGTATTGTTCTTACTGTCACTTACTGTTGGCAGTGCATCCCGAGAGAGTTTGTATTGTTCTTACTGTCACTTACTGTTGGCAGTGCATCCCGAGAGAGTTTGTATTGTTCGTACTGTCACTTACTGTTGGCAGTGCATCCCGAGAGAGTTTGTATTGTTCTTACTGTCACTTACTGTTGGCAGTGCATCCCGAGAGAGTTTGTATTGTTCTTACTGTCACTTACTGTTGGCAGTGCATCCCGAGAGAGTTTGTATTGTTCTTACTGTCACTTACTGTTGGCAGTGCATCCCGAGAGAGTTTGTATTGTTCTTACTGTCACTTACTGTTGGCAGTGCATCCCGAGAGAGTTTGTATTGTTCTTACTGTCACTTACTGTTGGCAGTGCATCCCGAGAGAGTTTGTATTGTTCTTACTGTCACTTACTGTTGGCAGTGCATCCCGAGAGAGAAGGAGTATGACGGGTGGGCAGACTGTTACAACAGTAACGACGAGACTCTGTGCAGTGAGATCGAGTGGTCAGGCCAACCCAGCCCGCCCCCTGCTCTCGTCTCTCTGTCCGACATGGGCCTTGTTGTCCAGCCTCTCAACGTCTCTCTCGCTACACATTCAACCAGGACTTGCCCCGACACACATTTCCAATGTCCGAATGACGGCTTCTGTCAGCCGTTGATGTTCCGTTGTAACGGCCTGTACGACTGCCCGGGGCGGGAGGACGAGGCGGACTGTGACAGCTACACCTGCCCGGGCTTCTACCGCTGTCGCGCTTCCTCCGTCTGTCTGCTCCAGTCTCAGCTGTGTGACGGTCGCGCTCACTGCCCGCAGCATGACGACGAGCTGCTGTGCAACCTGACGTGTCCTCGCTCATGCCAGTGCAGGGGCATGGCTTTCTTCTGCACCAACATCTTCACGGCGTCTGCACACCCACAACTCCGCTTTCTGGACGCGAGCGGTAGTTCCATGACTCCTGAAAGCTTGCGAGACAACCTCATGCTGATCCATCTCAGTCTCGCTCGCTGCAACCTGACCGTCCTGACTCAGCTCGCCTTTCCGAATCTGTTGAGTCTGGACGTCAGTGACAACCGCGTCAGCAGCACTAGCAGGGTACCTTTAAGTGGAGTTCCTCGCCTGCGAGAGCTGTCCCTAGCCGGCAATCCATTGGTCCACGTGTTTGAAGACGACGGGAAGCTGAGCCTGTATAGTAAAGTGTGGGAGTTAGATCTGTCGCGCGTTGCGCTGCACGTGCTCAATGCCAGCATACTCTCGGCTTTCCCCAACCTACATGTCCTCAACCTGTCCCACAGCGGGGTGGAGAGTGCCCCCGATGAAGGCTTCGGTGCCACGAGACATCTGCGTGTGATAGACCTGCGGGGATGTCCCATGACCTGGTTCCCACCCGAGCTGTTTCGAGGCCTCAGTGATCTGCGCACCGTCTATGCAGACAGCTTTAAAATGTGTTGCCCCGTGCTCCTTCCCACTGATTTCAACGTGCGTAACTGTATTGCACCCTCGGATGAGATCTCTTCGTGTGAAGACTTGCTGCAGAGTGGAGGATACAGACTGTTCGTCTTCCTCTTGGCTGTCCTGGCGGTTCTCGGCAACGCTGTAAGCTTCGTGTTCAGGACAATTATTTCTCGGCGCGGAACCAAAATAGGTTACGGGAACTTTGTGACACACCTGTCTATGTCTGATTTCCTGATGGGTGTCTACCTGGCCATCATCGGGGTGGCGGACCGGGTGTACCAGGGTGCCTACCTCTGGAATGAGGTGGCTTGGAAGCACAGTGTTCCCTGTCAGCTTGCAGGCTTTCTGTCACTGGTGTCCAATGAGGTGTCAGCCTTCCTCATGTGCCTCATCACCTTGGATCGTTTTCTGGTTCTTCGCTTTCCCTTTAGCCGCATTCATTTCAGTCCGCAGTCCGCTCATGCAGCTTCGGCCGTGGCATGGCTGTGTGGCGTGATTCTGGCTGCCATCCCTCTGTTGCCTGCCACAGCTCACTGGCACTTCTACAGCCAGACAGGGATCTGTATCCCACTTCCCATCACCAGGAGCGAGTTTGCTGGCCACGGCTATTCCTTCAGCATCATCATCGTGCTTAACTTCGTCCTGTTCCTCTTTATCTGTGCTGGCCAAGTGAGCATTTACTGGTCCATCCGCGCCAACTCCATGTCTGCGTCTAACAGCACCAAAATTAACAAGGACCTGGTCATCGCACGCCGACTGATCACCGTAGCCATGAGTGACTTCCTCTGCTGGTTTCCCATCGGCTTGCTCGGCTTGCTAGCGTCCAGTGGCGTGGCCATTCCTGGCGAGGTCAACGTGGCCGTGGCCATCTTCGTGCTGCCTCTCAACTCCACCGTCAACCCCTGTCTCTACACTCTCAACGTCATCATGGAGAGACGCAGGCTGGCCCGCGAAGACAGGTTGCGTAAAACTCTGCTTTCACATATCAACACTCCCTTCTGAGGATAGCTACCTAGCTTTTACACTCATACCTAAACGTAGGGGTTTTACAGGCGCGAGAAGTCGCGAGAAGTTTACAGGCCAGTCATATGTGTATTATTTGATATCGACAATAAAGTGCTGTTTTTGTTAGTGTTGCATTTTTTCTTAGAGTTAACGACTTTCCGGTTCTTCGACCGATCTTTATTTTTCCTCCTGCACCTAAAACTCTTATTTGTTTGACCTGTTAACACTTTTTAAAACCAATCTAGATCTATAGAGGAAATAAGTTTATGTTCTTCTAATGATAAACCATTCTAACAGCTAATATTAGCATTAGCAACCAAGTGGATTTACTATTTCTACAAGTTCTGAA
>NW_027126067.1:0-20000 GCF_037325665.1 Littorina saxatilis | reverse complement strand
CATAGTCCCGGATTGTAAAATCTGTTAAAAATCAGGATTTGCTGATAAGAAACAATTCTGCATATCGATGAAAATGCCATTCAGTTTGATTTCTGCACCTAACTTGATTAGTCTTGATACAATCAATCAATAAAGTAGATGTGTACTGCCGGGCAGTACATACCCCAAGCGAAGTCGTCCATCTGTGTGTACATGATTCTCTCTCTCTCTCTCTCTCTCTCTCTCTCTCTCTCTCTCTCTCTCTCTCTCTCTCTCTCTCTCTCTCTCTCTCTCTCTCTCTCTCTGTCTTAAAATGTGTCATCGATGACGTGTTTTCATACTTGCTAATGCGGCAGGCTAATCATGACGTCAAATTGAAACTTCTTGAAGTCTCTCAGAAAGGGACATGAAAACCATGTGGGGGTTACTGGTTTGGGCTGAAAAAAACCCAACTCCACCTAAAATTCAAGCGCCTATGGGGCTGAATTATGCAGCATAAATTGTGAAACATCAGGATATCTCACACTTTCAATTCTGCCATCATGTCAAATCTGACAACAAACCTACCCACAAAATGTCATAAATATCGGTGTAGAATTGAGACTTAACGGTTTTTAACTGCCAAAAATAAGTTTTTTTGACTGGAATAGTTTGTCTTGAAATTCAGTTTGGGACAACGGACCCACCCACTAAATTTCATAAAGATAGGTGAAAATTTAAATGTAACGGTTTTTAACTGCCAAAATTATGTTTTTCTTCTGGAAAAGTATGGAGTGAAAATCAGTTGGGGACAACGAACCTACCCACAAAATTTCATAAATATCGATGAAGAATTGAGATTTAACGGTTTTTAACTGCCAAAAATAAGGTTTTTTGTCTGGAAAAGTATGTCTTAAAATTCAGTTTGGGACAACGGACCCACCCACTAAATTTCATAAAGATAGGTGAAGAATTGAAATTTAACGTTTTTTAACTGCCAAAATTATGTCTTTCTTCTGGAAAAGTATAGAGTGAAAATCAGTTGGGGACAACGAACCTACCCACAAAATTTCATAAATATCGGTGAAGAATTGAAATTTAACGGTTTTTAACTGCCAAAATTATGTTTTTCTTCTGGAAAAGTATGGAGTGAAAATAAGTTGGGGACAACAAACCTACCTTTAACATTTCATAAGAATCAGTGAAGAAATAGGATTTAACGATTTTTTAACGGCCTTTAAATCATTGGTGATGTCATCATAACCCAGTCGTTGTAGTTGTCGTCGTAGTTGTTGGTGTTGTTGTTGTCATGTTCGTTGTCGTGATTGTTGTTGTTCTCGTGTTGTTGTTTTTGTTGTTGTTGTTGTTGTTGTTGTTGTTGTTGTTGTCGTCGTCGATGTCATTTGTTGTTGTTGTTGTTATCGTCGTCGTCGTCGTCATCGTCGTCGTTGTCAGAGGTTATTTCTAAAGATTTCATTGATAGTCTTTGTTCTCGTCACCAAGACTTGCTAAGAACAAGCTTGGAACAGCAAGAGTTCCAAGAACAAGATTAGAACAACTCATTACATCATTACCAGTACGTCATTTGTATTTAGAACACACTTTAGAAAAAAACTCTTCAGCTACAAACCAGTCACCCTCACATGTCGGAGGTGTTTGTCTAAACCACTTACTGAAATGTTTTGAGGTTTAATGACCATACACATGTTGAACCGGTGAGTGTCTTCCGCTGCTTAATTCGCAAATAACTATTTTATTAAAGTCCGCTTGAAACGCTCAAAGATGAAATTCCATGTTAAAAAGTGACAAAAGTTTCACATTTTCCCGTTGTAACAGCTTCCGATGATATTATATGAAAATTCTGATCCTCTGAGAGGATTTCCCGAAACAAAATCAGTTTGTACGCCTAATTTTAATAGAATTGTCCAAACAGTGTCGCTAATATTGTGCTAAAAGATGAATTCTAGAACAATGTTCACAGACAGACACCACTTGGCAAAAAAATTTTCAGTGCTGGGAGATGGAAAAAAAAAACTACCTCGCTACGCGCGGGCTTCGCCCGCGCTCCGCTTGGATAATAATAATAAAGTAGATGTGTACTGCCGGGCAGTACATACCCCAAGCGAAGTCGTCCATCTGTGTGTACATGATTCTCTCTCTCTCTCTCTCTCTCTCTCTCTCTCTCTCTCTCTCTCTCTCTCTCTCTCTCTCTCTCTCTCTCTCTCTCTCTCTCTCTCTCTCTCTCTCTCTCTGTGTCTTAAAATGTGTCATCGATGACGTGTTTTCATACTTGCTAATGCGGCAGGCTAATCATGACGTCAAATTGAAACTTCTTGAAGTCTCTCAGAAAGGGACATGAAAACCATGTGGGGGTTACTGGTTTGGGCTGAAAAAAACCCCAACTCCACCTAAAATTCAAGCGCCTATGGGGCTGAATTATGCAGCATAAATTGTGAAACATCAGGATATCTCACACTTTCAATTCTGCCATCATGTCAAATCTGGAAACCTTTATTTTATTTTTTTTACTGGAAGAACCTACCCTAAGTGATTGTATGAATGTTGTTCTTGCATGCAGTCCTTAGGCAATTGTCACCGTAAGTCAGCGTAAGTGCTGCTACGTTATTACTGACGTTACTGTTGATGCTACCATCGAGGCTTCCACACCGTGAACGTTACTGTTAATGCTTCCATAACGTGGATGTTGCCGTTGACGCCTCCATGCTGCAGCTGCTTTTTGGAATAATTCCTGTGGATCTTCGAACCAATGTGCAGTATTACGTCATTATGAGCAAACACGATGACATCATTTACGTCATGGAACAATATTGTCAAATAGTCTCGGCGCCCTGACAGTCTCTTAAAATGTTACAATTGGAGTACAGCATGAAGTGTCGTCCAACATCTCATGCCACGAGTTTCACTGTGCACCAAGATTAAAAGTTTATTGGACGTAAAGAGATTCACTGTGAACCAAGATTATCTGATTATTAGAGGTGAATAGTGATGACATATATTCTATGAAATTCAGTACAGGACAACGGATCGACCCACAATCTTTCATAAAGATTGGTGAAGAAATGCCATTTAACTGTTTTTAACTGCCGACATGTAGGGTTTTTTTCTTGACATGTGGGTCATGAGATTCAGTTTTAAAGTACAACGGACATGTTCACAAAATTTCACAAAGATCGGTAAGGAAATGGAATTTAACGGTTTTTAACTGCCAAAATTATGTTTTTCTTCTGGAAAAGTATGGAGTGAAAATCAGTTGGGGACAACGAACCTACCCACAAAATTTCATAAATATCGATGAAGAATTGAGATTTAACGGTTTTTAACTGCCAAAAATAAGGTTTTTTGTCTGGAAAAGTATGTCTTAAAATTCAGTTTGGGACAACGGACCCACCCACTAAATTTCATAAAGATAGGTGAAGAATTGAAATGTAACGTTTTTTAACTGCCAAAATTATGTCTTTCTTCTGGAAAAGTATAGAGTGAAAATCAGTTGGGGACAACGAACCTACCCACAAAATTTCATAAATATCGGTGAAGAATTGAAATTTAACGGTTTTTAACTGCCAAAATTATGTTTTTCTTCTGGAAAAGTATGGAGTGAAAATAAGTTGGGGACAACAAACCTACCTTTAACATTTCATAAGAATCAGTGAAGAAATAGGATTTAACGATTTTTTAACGGCCTTTAAATCATTGGTGATGTCATCATAACCCAGTCGTTGTAGTTGTCGTCGTAGTTGTTGGTGTTGTTGTTGTCATGTTCGTTGTCGTGATTGTTGTTGTTCTCGTGTTGTTGTTTTTGTTGTTGTTGTTGTTGTTGTTGTTGTTGTTGTTGTTGTCGTCGTCGTCGTCGATGTCATTTGTTGTTGTTGTTGTTATCGTCGTCGTCGTCGTCATCGTCGTCGTTGTCAGAGGTTATTTCTAAAGATTTCATTGATAGTCTTTGTTCTCGTCACCAAGACTTGCTAAGAACAAGCTTGGAACAGCAAGAGTTCCAAGAACAAGATTAGAACAACTCATTACATCATTACCAGTACGTCATTTGTATTTAGAACACACTTTAGAAAAAAAACTCTTCAGCTACAAACCAGTCACCCTCACATGTCGGAGGTGTTTGTCTAAACCACTTACTGAAATGTTTTGAGGTTTAATGACCATACACATGTTGAACCGGTGAGTGTCTTCCGCTGCTTAATTCGCAAATAACTATTTTATTAAAGTCCGCTTGAAACGCTCAAAGATGAAATTCCATGTTAAAAAGTGACAAAAGTTTCACATTTTCCCGTTGTAACAGCTTCCGATGATATTATATGAAAATTCTGATCCTCTGAGAGGATTCCCCGAAACAAAATCAGTTTGTACGCCTAATTTTAATAGAATTGTCCAAACAGTGTCGCTAATATTGTGCTAAAAGATGAATTCTAGAACAATGTTCACAGACAGACACCACTTGGCAAAAAAATTTTCAGTGCTGGGAGATGAAAAAAAAAACTACCTCGCTACGCGCGGGCTTCGCCCGCGCTCCGCTTGGATGAGGCTTATATCGCGCATATTCCGTGGGTACAGTTCTAGGCGCTCTGCAGTGATGCCGTGTGAGATGAAATTTTATACGGCCAGTAATTGCAGCCATTTCGGCGCATATTTACCTTTCACGGCCTATTATTCCAAGTCACACGGGTATAGGTAGACAATTATTAACTGTGCCTAAGCAATTGTTGCCAGGAAAGACCCTTTTGTCAATCGTGGGATCTTTAACGTGCACACCCAATGTAGTGTACACGGGGGGAGAGTCTGCACACAAATTTGACTCTGATATAAATTTCCGCCGAACCTGGGATCGAACTCACGCTGACAGCGGCCAACTGAATACAAATCCAGCGCGCTACCAACTGAGCTATATCCCCGCCCCCACAATCTGTTTTCAAATGAGGTAGCGGTTAACAGTTTGAAAGGCCCCGAAAGAGCACGTTTTGCGGTCGTTTTTTTAGAGGGTCCTCCACTGAAAGTTCAATATATCCAAAATGTTTCAATGAACACGTTTCAAACTTCCAGACAACATGACCAATAGGTGAATAAAGACCACCATAACTTTTTGTGAATATATTGGCTATACAGGTAAAGTTACGTAACGTTTCCAAAACAAATTAAACAATATTCATATTAATTAAGGGTATTATACCAACAATGCGTGACGTTGCATGCAGGGCCAATAATGGTTATATCAGTATTTGCGAAAGTGTTAGGCAAATCTGAGCACTAGCAAACATTTGCTGGAGGTATGAACGCGATCGACACATTCGTCAACTCTGTCATTTGTACTGCGTATGCGAGCGGCAGAGATTTATGACTTGTCATAAAGTAATTTACGTTTCAAAGTTTAGGTTGACAATTTCTACACGCAAGAAACATGTACAACAGATTGCTCACACTTCTCACGATATCACACATATCATGTAGCCCACACCAGTCGTTGGCCTGTGCATGCTCCACACCGGTAACCACGCACCGTTGCATTCACGACAGCGAGAAGTTCGTTCCCTTCGGAGAACCGATCCTCATTGGTTTCAACTGTTGTATTGCATAACAACGTGTGCTTGTTTGTTGTGCGCGAGCGCCTGTATGCGTGCATGTGTTCGTGTGTTTGTGTTTGTGCTTTTGTGCATGTGTCCGAGTGTGTTCCTGTGTGTGTATGCGTGCGTATGTGCGCGTGCCAGTGTGTGCGTGTGCTGGCAGTGAGCGTGCACACACACACACACACACACACACACACACACATACTCGTCTACCTACATCTGTGGGGTACTTTTGCCCTGCCCTAAAATCACTACCACTGTGAGGTACTTGATAATTACCACTTATTTCGAACAGTTGGGCTTAAATGTCTGAAATGGTTTCTTTTACTGACAAATGAGATGCTGTGGGTCTGGATAAAAGCAATATTAATGTAATAGCTTCTGAAAAAATTTGCAAGTATTACACCATCATAATGGGGTATTATGCATAATGAATATTCATGAGCTGACAGGAAGTACCTCACAAAGTGTGTGTGTGTATTTTATTATTAGCTGTTGCTTTGAACCTTTGTGCTGGTGATGTCATGTGCTAGAAATGTCATAATATATTAATAATGTAATATGTTGATTGCTTTTGGTCCTGTGTCATCCGTTACACGTGTACACACACTAAATATGCTTTTTTGTGTGAATTTGCTCCTAAAAGTAAAAAAATATGTTTTATGTTACTGTGTCAAATATAATCATCTTTGGAGTAAAAATACTGCGTTTTCTGTAAAATTTCAAAAAATCATGTAGTATAATAATAATAATTAATAATAATATAACCATGGTCACACAAGTTTTTAATTTAAATTTTATTAATCTTAAATTAGCGAGGCTCTAAACTAAATTTTATTAATTTTAACTATAGAAATGTCTGATGAAATGTGATCAGAAATGATATGGTAAACTGGTACATGTATTGAATTCTTGATTTTGGAAGGAAGAATGAGTTGTGGATGAATGTGCTGTGTGTCTGTAGTGTAGTGTTGTGTATGAGTGTACTGTGTGCCTATAGTGTAGTACTGTCTATTAGTGTACATGTACTGTGTGCCTGTAGTGGAGTGTTGTGTATGGTGTAGGGGAGGGTGGGGCAGGTAGGGTCAAAAAAATCCTTTTTCACTCTCATTCAAAGATTAACCAGTGAAAACATTTCAAACAACTTTTTAAGAAAACTTTAATCCTTTTGCAATACAATAATTCAACATTCGAAAATAAATCGTTCTAATCATGAGAGATAAACGATAAATAAAAAGGTCACCAAAAATACCCAACCTGCCCCACCACGGGGCAGGTTGGGTACCCCTGTGGGGAAGGTTGGGTCAACTTGAGAAAAACAGCTATTATCCTGCCAAAATAAAGGTAAATTAATAAATTGACTAGCTGAACGATACCACAATTAACCTGTGTACATAATTGAGATATGAAAACAACCAACCAAACAAAGAAGAACAAGAAAATTGCCAATAGTAACAACTTACCAAAAACAAACACGAAGCAAAAAATAATATTAAAAAACATCAATGGAAAATAACATAACTTCGCATGTCTGTGCGTGTTGTTATTAAAAACATAACTGAAATAAGAGGTCAGGGTTGAATACAAATGGTGCCGTTGCTGTTGCAATAAACAAAACCTGTCATTCTGTAACACAAACAATATTTATAACTCATACACATGAAATACACGCACCCATCAACACACAATCGCGCGCGTACATACAAACAAATTCACTTATGATTCATATTTCATGCAATAACAAATTTATCCTACATACGTGAGAGAGACACTCGTGAGATAATAATCGTTCAAATCACACGTGTGTATATCATGTAAATGAGGTCATGTCAAGCAAGTCTGGCAGGGACCTGTTTTTCCACTGCTTACAGGGCTGAATATTGGCGGTCGCCCGATCGCCCCCGGCGGGTTCAAATCGCGTCGGGCGGGTTCGAAATTCTGCTGAAATTGCCCGCCGTGCGGGTTCAAATTTCGCTGAAGCACAAAGTCGTCTGTCACTTCTCTACTGCCCACTCATCCCCCCCCCCCCCCCCCCCCACTTTGAGAAGGACTCAGGACTACCACCAATCAAGGCCAGACACAGTGGCTAGACAGCTACCCCTCTCCGCCTCACTTGACCGTGTCACCACCCCTCCAGTGCCACGAGCCGCTGGCGATTGCATCAGCAGTCAAAATAGCTACTACCCCCCCTCCCTCCCCCCTCTTTGCGCTATTCACTTCAACCCCTCTCTTATCTTATTCTGCGCTGACCAATCCTTCAGAGACTTTCCTCTCATATAAAAACTCGGTCATTGACCCCGGGTAAGAAGGTCAGTGTCTGGACAGGCAGCTGTGTTCAGATTGCAAGTACCGATCATTGACCCAGGTCTCAAGGCCAACCAGCTTTTACAATGCCTCGACTGCAGGACATTTTCAGTTAAATACACGTAAGTAAAATATGTAGGATAAACAGAATACTACATGGCTTTCGCTCGCAGTTCAATATTAAATTAAAAAAACTCGTGTAAATCTGGTACGACACAGCAAGCCATGTAGTATTCTCTATATGTAAAGAAGGGGCAGGTTGGGTAATGACGGGGCAGGTCGAGTCACTGACCCAACCTGCCCATACCCTACCTGCCCCGCACAGGGTGCACAAAGAAATCGGTCTGTTACGTTTCGATTCAATTTAAATACGAATTTAAACAGCACAATTCACTTCTAAAATGAATCAGGTGTGTATACTAAAGATATCATCCATGAGCACCCTGTTAATTCACGTATAGAACAAAAAGTATGAGAGTCAAAAAAGTCACTGTCAAATTTCATGGTGAAACCACCGGATCCATACTTGCACATCACTACCATTCAAACAAATTGGCGATAGGGACGCACTGGGACATTCAAAAACATAGATCGGAAACGAAACGGGAATATCTTTTCAATTGTGAGAGTTATTCAAGGTGACCCAACCTGCCCCTGACCCTACCTGCCCCACCCTCCCCTACTGTGTGCCTGTAGTGAAGTACTGGATGTTAGTGTACTGTGTGCCTGTATACTGTCCGCCTGGATAGCTCAGTTGGAAAAAATACAGCTGAATGAGCACCCAGAAGTCAAAGCAACCAGCAAAAGATCGAAGAGAGAAAATATAGAATGCTACTTTGACACATATAATTTCGTTTCATTTTAATTTTGCTTTACGGGTCCCGCGGACCACGAAGGCCAAATCAGGACCCCACATGCTTAATAACTACAATTTCAATTACCTACACATCAATCATTGTCAGAAACCCACAATAAGTCAGTGACAGTTGCCTTAAAAACCAAAAAACAAAACAAAAACACACAAGCCCAAAGCCTCGCCATCCGCTACAGTGCTGAACCAGCGCAGTGAGCCAGCCGTTGAAACCCACCGCTCACCCAGAGTCCTCAGACCCACCACCACACAGCCACCCTGCAAGCCGCGTGACTCCGGGCACATGAGGTTGGAAAACAAGCCAAACTCCACGACACATATATATTTACTCATGAATGGCCAAAAAATACGGAGCTAATACCTACTTTAGGAAGATTGTGTCATTGTTACACACGTACATCCATAAAGCAGTGTCTCCATGCGCGAAACAACTTGCGGCAGCCGCAAGCTGTGACGTCATTTAGTCACAATGTATTGCAGGGATTTCTGCCGCACGGCGACCGCAAGCAATTCGCTCCAGGAGCGAAAGAAAAAAAGAACGCATGCGGCAGAAATCACTACAACACATTGTGACCATATTACGTTATAACTTGCGGCAGCCGCGCGGCGACCGCAAGTTGTTTCCGCGCAAGGAGACACTGCTTTATGGATTTTTTTTTTTTAATCCAAATCACACATTTTTGATGAGAAATTTGAAAATAACCAAAATGGTTAAAATGACATTACAGGATTTTTGACAAAAATTTCAACTGGCCGCAATAATTCAATAACGCATTCTAAATGTTTATATTTCACACACTGACTCATTGGAGTATATAATACACAAACCATGGAAAGTTTACAATGACAATAGTTCTTTTAGTTTGCCAGTTGTTCTGATCCGGTGTGAGAAAGTCTTTTTTTCCATGCCGCGACGTTGGTTGTTTCCGTTTCAAGTGTTGACAGATGAAGGATTCTGAACTCTCTTGAGTTCTCGCTTTCTTTTTTCAATTGCATTCCTAACAGTGCACTTAATTTTCAGCCAAGATTTTGCCTGCAGCAAAGGTTCTTTGGCCAGAATGTTATCGCAATCCGCCTTTGCGGGAACACGAAAGCTGTCAATGAAGCTGCTGAAATGCGTACAGATGGCTTTGTTCTGATCTGGAGAGAGAAAGTCTTTTTGTCCATGCCGCCACGGTTTCTGCTCCCTTTTTTTGTGCAATGCTCGTTTCTCATTCTGACAAGACGAGGAAACTGTAGGAAGTTCATGAGATGATGCTGTTGAAGAGTTTCCTTCTTCAGCAACACTGTGGCTGGTTGATGTAGTATGAGCAGGCATCAGGTCATCTATTTCCACCTCTTCTTCTTCCTCAATCTCAGAGTCTTGAAACTCCAAATCTTTGTTCAGATGGATGTCACTGAGAGATTTTCCTTGAAACTTTGAGATCTCCCCAGTTTCCGCTGCCATCAACAGACGGCTTACTTTCGCCAACTGATATGTGTCACTTGGGAGCCGATAGTACTCACGATGCACCAAGATATTGTGACCTAAAAATCCACAGACTTGCTCCAGTTCGTGCTCGCTTAAGTTCAGTATTTGTGAGACAGTAGCCAAGTGCTTCCGAAGCTTTGTGCTGGTGATGTTTTGTGGATTCTGGGCCCCGCTTGCTTCAACGGCTTCTTTGAGACAGGTGTGACCAGCGAGATGTTGCTCTGAGTCAAAATAAGGTCTGGCAAAGACGTACGGGTTGGACGACATTACACCAACCTCTTCACGAGAAAGCAGTAGCTGCTCAATTTCGGCATGCATTGCTTTCGTTAACAGCACAGGCACTCTGCGTCCTCTTTTGCCACACACCTCAACTCGTGTGAAGTGAGCGACAAGTTCTTTCTCCATGTCCGAGAGAGCGCTTAGGATGTCATCCTCAGGCAAGGAATTCTCCTTTGCCGCTTCAAAGTCTGTAAGCAAAATCCTGGCAGCTTCACCACTCCTGCGACGATTGAACATGATGATGTTCGACAGTGAAACCTTAGCAAGAGCATGCCATGCTGCAACTGTTGGCTCTGACCTCAGGGTGTTCAAGCACCGTTCCCTTTCCTCCGCCATATATTTTGTCACTTTCTTCATGTCTTCCGTCAGTGGCAGAACATGTGGCTTGTTGTTTTGCTTTGAGGCCAATGTTGAGAGGGCAGCAGATGAGATGTGTTCTTTCCAGTCAGAATCGCATAGATCCACGAAGTCCGCAGACACTTGCTGCAGTTCACTGTTTCCCTCTATGAGTGCTTGACTTCTCAGAATTGTCGCACACTTCTTGAGAGAATGCCCAATCTTAAGGGCCAGTGATGGATTTTCATAAACATGTGTGAGTGAATCATACCCACAGAGTTTTTTGACAGCAGAAATCACCACAAGGAACTTGTCGGGACGAATACAAGATTGAAGTGCTGTGATTGTAGAGTCCTCTTCTCTGGCTACCAACAAGAACCGGGCAAGCTCTCTGATTTTTTGCCGCATGAATTGTCGTCTGTGCTGCAAGTGGCCATGTTTCTGATACAGTTTTTCGCCGAACTTCACAATGAGGTGATCTCTTTTAGCAACAAAAGTGAAGCCATCAGAATGCATGCCATCAAAAATGTTTTCCTTCAAGCCTCCGCTGCACTCCATGTTGGATGGAAGCAAAGATTCAGCTCTGGATATGACGTTTCTTCCGTTTTTTGAAGTTTTCCGGAATTTGCAGCGTTGTTGGTGCCGCCACAGTTCGTTTCTTACAAAGAAGCCCAGGCAAAATTCACAGGGGATGTAGCACAGAGGGTTCACTTTTTCTGAGGGTGATCGCCAGGGTATTAGTTTACCCTTGTTTTTTTTAAGAACGCGACAGTTGTGATTATAGTTACCAAGGTTCCGCACTCTTTCCAGCAGAAAACGCCTTTCTGCTGAGTTCTTGGGGTTAGACAAAATTTCCACTATTTCAGGTTCCTTCTTATGTTTCGAAAACTGGTGTTTAGCGAGGTTGGTGCTTGGGGAGTTACAGAACTTGCACCAGTTCTCTTTATCGTACACTCTTTTGCCATTTGTATTTGCGGCAATATGGATTCTTATGCCGCTTGGTCGAGTATTGGTCGACGATGAAGGTTTAGATGCTGGCTGGGATGAAGATTTACTCCCGCTTGGTCGAGTGATGCTTCTGGACGATGAAGAAGAGGGTGGCTGTGATGAGGTGTAGAGACCTGCAGCTTTTAGAGATTCAGATGGAATACCTGGTGACCACCTTGCACCTGTTCACACACACACACAAGAACGCATACTTTTATTTTTTTATTCACAACTTACTGAATTTTTTTAGCTAGAGTCAGAAATATTATTACATATTGCTTATAGCCCAGCAGACAGACAAACTAAAAACAGAGTTCGGAATTGGTGAAACCAAAATGGTCCCACCGCTCGATCACATCTCCGACAATGGCCGATGTCAAAGGTCAGTTTGCCGTGGACCAATAGAATGTACATAGGCATAGGCATGTGCAGTCAATCAGTGTAACATTACACATGATTACCCCCACCCCCACACCGTTCATGTTAACTTTATTACTTGCTCAAATTGCTGTCAACATACCTCAGTCTTTAATTACAATGGAATACAACAAAAAATTCCATAACAAAACAAAAACACTTATCAAAGAAAACTTACCTCTTTTTTAGAAACTACATGATTGTTATCCACATGTAATCCTTATTCAACCTTTTTAACGTAATACGAATGCTAATAAAAAAAGGATGAGACTAACTAACCATCAGATTTACGTAGAAAGGGAAAGATGATGGACTCATCGGATTCACTGGTGGTCCCTGGCACTCCACATGGTGCTGTGGCGTCATTGTTGCTCGAGTCAGTGTCATCTTCTGAGCCGGGAAGATAGTCATCGTCCGAGTCGCTGTAAGAAGACCACTCTGGAAACAAACAGATTTAATTAGGCCAAAGAAAAAAACAAGAAGAGCAAAGCTCATACGACTCACATGCATGACCTTGACCTCAATATGACCTTGACTTTCAAGTGACCTTGAAGGTCAAGGTCAAACAACAACATGGCAAATTACACTAAGAACACATTTTTTTGCAACTTTTGCAAATTTTTCCTACCTAAATACACATGACCTTCACCCAAGGTCAAGGTCACCCAAGACAAGACTGTTAATTTTAACAACCAGAAGCACAACAGTGTTTAGTATGAGTTTCTACCAAGAGACAAGGTCAATTTTAGTGGTTCACAGACCTGTTTTGGTCACAATTCAGAGCGGTCAAAGTGACCTTGACCTTGAAGATACGTAACCAAAAGTGTATCAGTATGAAAGAATAACATGTGCCTCACCCAATTAGGAAAGTTTGGAAGAGTTAACTTCCATAGTTAAGGGTCAAGGTCACTTTAAAATATGCATACAATCCAAATTTGAAGGACCCCTGTGACCTTGACCTTGCAGCAAGATCAACCAAACTTATATCAAAAGATAGGGCTTACTTTGATCTATAAACCACGTATAGGTGAGGTAGCCATTATCAATAGCTTGGGAGAAAATTGGGAAAATGTGAAAAATAGCTGTTTTTGAGACAACATTTATGGCCCCTGTGACCTTGACCTTGATGCAAGGTCAAGTTACCATGTATGTTTTTTGAGGCCTTGTCACCATGCACCATCATGCCACATTTGGTGCTGATAGGCCTAATAGTGTCTGAGAAAAATCCAACGTTTAAGTTTTCGGACGGCCGGCGGCCCGGACGACTAGGGTGAGTACATAGACTCACTTTGCTTCGCATGTGAGTCAAAAATACATGTTAAGGTTGTTAAGATACTCTGATCAGAATTCAGGACAACTTGATAAAAACTTGGTATGAATGTAGGTTACACATAGGGATCAATGGAAATGGAAAAGGTGGGGATAGTGTGCACCCCTTCTTCATAAATTTTAGATACCCCATAGACCCAGTGAATGGATACACACACTACCTGCTAACGTAAGGTAGATGAACGCACACACACACAGTTTAATATTTTTCACACAATCATATGAAAGTGTGCACCACTTCATTTTTGCTTCTTTGCCCAGTAGTGTTCTCTTTCAGATATGGCTGACAATGAAGGAAACATAAATTGAAGTTGAAAAAGACGCACAGATTTGTCAGAGCTAACACAATGACTACCTCACAATGTGTGTGTACCACCACAACCTTGGCTTTGGATTAAATACACACATTACCCCACAATGATGTTAAGATGCATGGACACACACACATATGATTAAAAAGCGCTGGTCATCTAAAAACTTTTAAAAAAATGCATATCAGACACTGATCAGAATTCAGGACAATTTGATAAAACTTGGTATGAATGTAGGTTACACATAGGGATCAATGGAAATTGAAAAGGTGGGGATAGTGTGCACCCCTTCTTCATAAATTTTAGATACCCCATAGACCCAGTGAATAGATACACACACTACCTGCTAACGTAAGGTAGATGAACGCACACACACACAGTTTAATATTTTTCACACAATCATATGAAAGTGTGCACCGCTTCATTTTTGCTTCTTTGCCCAGTAGTGTTCTCTTTCAGATATGGTTGACAATGAAGGAAACATAAATTGAAGTTGAAAAAGACGCACAGATTTGTCAGAGCTAACACAATGACTACCTCTCAATGTGTGTGTACCACCACAACCTTGGCTTTGGATTAAATACACACATTACCCCACAATGATGTTAAGATGCATGGACACACACACATATGATTAAAAAGCGCTGGTCATCTAAAAACTTTAAAAAAATGCACATCAGACACTTACAAAACACTTTTCAGTCAGGTAAGACCAAAGGACATTACACTCAATGAACTAATGTGTTTCTGAGAGTTCAATGACCCATCAATTCAAAGCAAATAATTATACTAGGTACCGGCAGTGCTATCAGCAGCAGTGCGGGAAAGGCAAAACTTGAGTGAAATATGGCACTTTTCAACTTACTCTGCTTCAGCAATTACTAACCAAATTTAAAAAAAAATGGTATCAAAATAAAGATCATTTTTTCAATCTTTTATTAATGTGTCTTGTTTTGTCAAATATGAGTGTGTGAGAGAGAAATTTAATTCCAAACTTGACCACGGTCGGCAAATCCCTCGGTGGCTGACGCTCCTTTTCTCGCGTTGCTTTGAACCACGATCTACAGCTGTTGGGGAAATTCCTTTCTCCTTGACCCCACAACCTTCAAATTAGCATATAATTACCATATTTTGGTTCATCTCTTCCTGTAGATTGTTTTCGTATAAGTTTTATTCCCAAAGAATGGATGGAAAATTTTGAACTTTTAGTTCAAAACTATTGCTTGTTTTTAAACCTTTGTATCTCACAAACCGTACAAAATACACTGCAAGTCTTATAGTGCGCTGGAAAGCTTGTTTTCTGCTGAAAACAGTGATATACGAAACTAAGAGGTCAGGTCAATGGGAGCCAATCGCAAGCCGGGAAAGCCGACCTTCACATTCAAACCACACACATGTTCGCATGTCAACAATGGCGAATCGAGGTTCAAATGCTGCGATTGAGAACAGTACAGATTACCCTTGGCTCAACGCATTCAGGCCTTTCATCGGTAAATATTGTTTTGTTTTGTTGTATTAAAGTTATCTAAAGAAGCTTAGGCCTATATTTTGTTTCTCTTGTCTGTATCTTCGTGTAGATTGTAAATCAAAGTGGTGAAGTGGACCGGTCTGAAATTGTACTGTGTTTCGCTCATACGCTACTGGTGTCGAAGCTTTTTATTTTTCTTGCTGTCTTTCCTGTTGACTTTATGTACTTTGGTTGATACTTTGAACTTATTTGATAGTATTTTTGTCATTATTGTAACAGGATGGCACATTTAAGCGTAGATATTGACTGTTGTGTACGAAAGTGTTAGACCGGAAGTAAGGCGTCGAAGGTTTCAAAGAATAACTCAGTCAGGTTTCGTTTTCTACTATTTGGCTTTTTTCGTGTTGTAGCCTGAAAGAAATAATTCTTTACGTGAAAAGTGCACCTTGTTTACACGCAATTGCTTCTCAGATATAGTTTTAGAAGTGCAAAAGTCCACATTTAAGTGCTCTCTCTCTCTCTCTTTTAAAAATTTTTTTTTAGAGCAAAAGTGAAGTAACTATTATCATAGAGTTCAAAACAAAACACAGATGAGACAAACCATTTGATTTAAAGATGTCAATTTACTCATGAGTTTTGTTTTTATTTTATTCAGAAGATGACAACTTTGATCGACTAAGCAGATGGATGTCAAGCGCAGGACGAGGAAGAAAAGTTGCCCTCCCCAAGCATCAAGTCCTTACAAATCGTCTCCTCATCCAACTTGATCAGTTGCGGCTTCAGCTTGGGAAATCATGGGAGGATATGGAGACTCTGTTTTCTTCCATCTGTGACAACAGTCTTCTTCTTCATACAACCCTGAAGGAAGAGGTCAGGCGTGCAAACAAACAAGCTGCTGAAGTCCACTCTAGTGAAGGTGATATTGTTGCATTTGTGTATGCTGATGTGGGCGAGGAAATTAATACCAGAAACATTGGGCCCTTCTTGCAGAAGTTGTGACTTACAAGACGCCATCTTCTGTCTCCTGACTCTCTGTGTGACCTGCCCAGCCCTACAGAACTAGTGACAAATGGGACACTAATTGACTTACTCATGTTCCAGAAAGACGAGAGGCATACTTTGTGCAGGCAGTGGTTTACACATGTTGGACTTAACATTTCAGACTTGTCTGACAAGCAGCTTAGAGCAAGACTCGACAAAGTACGCAAACCATATGACACTTTCTCTAAAAGTCTGCACAGAGGCAACAACGAGGCGAAGCTGAAAGACTATTTATTTCAACAGCAGTCTCATTTTCCCCTGGTATCTGCGATGCCTACTGTCCCGTCTGTTGTGCCTTGTGCAATAGAGAATGCACCTGCAACACCCCCAGCTGACCATCCAACCGGAGATGAATTGACTCATCTAAAGATTGCATCAAGTGGCAGGCAGTTAGCTGCACTACGCAGGAGCAATGAAGAGCTCAGTGGGAGTCTGTTGGAAGCAAAGAACCGAGAGATGATTTACAAGGACCTTCTCAAAGAGAAAACTCAAAGCGTAACCACCTTGCAGGCAGACTTGACAAAACTTCAAGGCAAAGCTGAACGTAGTGCATCTCACATAAAATGTGTGGAAACCCAGTTGTGCAGTGCCAAGGAGTACATCGGCAAAATTCGGCAAACAAACTTTTACAAGAGACTGAAAAGGCAGGAAACCAACTTAAAAAAGAGAGAAGAAAATCTGAAAGATCATGAGGATGGTGGGTGCATTCAAACAATTGAGCGTCTGAAGCACAAACTCAAGTTGTGTCAGACTGCTAATTCAAGTCTGAGAGCCAAATTGAACAGTGTGAAGGAGAAGCGACAACAAGACTTGGACAGACATAATCAGCTGACTGCTGATCTTCTTGAAGAAGCTGTAGTACATACTGTGAAGACAACAGAGGAGGGCCCCAGGAAGAAATTCACGCATGATGTCATCAAAACTACCATTGGACTCATTTCTTGTGGGGTTTCTGCAAAGAACAGTGGCCATGTCATCCAAACAGTTGCGCGCAATCTGTTCCACACCGATATCGACGACAAAGATGTACCATCTGAACGCACATCTCTGCGGTTTGCGGATCAAGGGCACTACCTGGCTAAATACCATGTTGCCGAGACTGTGCTTGACTCTGACAATTTTGATATTCATTTTGACGGAACAACACGGGACCACCGGAAATATGTGGGTCAACAAGTGACCACAAGTGCAGGGTCCCTCAGCTGTGGATTCACAGAGGTAGCTACAGAAGACGCCAAGACTCTTGTGGATGTTACCGTCAGTCTCCTCCAAGAAGTGGCGCAAGTCTACGACAAAGACGACACAGAACGCTGCTTCAAAGCAGCTCTGCAGAAGTGTTCAGGACTGATGTCTGACAGAGCCGCTCCAAACAAGCTCATGAAGAAAGACTTCAACGACCTCAGAAAGGCAACCCTGGGGACAGAGGAGGATCTCCAGTTCCTGTACTGCAACGCCCATTACTTGCTTGGACTTGGTGAGTAAACACATTTCACAGCTTTGTACATGTGTTTCACTGTATCAGTGTCTGTGTCTATTATAAAGGTTAACCTCTATGCAGAGTGTGCTGTAAATGTAATGTGTAAATGATACATTTTTAAGTCTGTATTTTAAACTGTGTGTTTGTTCTGTATTACTATCTAGTATCACTTTGTATCTCTACAATGTCAGCAAATGTGTGTGAATCACTGAATGCTGTATCTTATATTCTTAATTCTGACTGTTTCAGGCACAAGTGCAGAGAAGTCACTGAAAGAACTACAGACCGAGTGGGGGCAGCAGCGTATTGGCCGAGACAACGCAGCTCAGTTTGGACATTGGCAGGCAAAGGAGGCAGCAGCTGTTCGCTATGTGCGGATGGCCTGCGAGGTTCTAGGACCCAGGGGCGATGATCAATGTGGCTGCAGAGATGCATGGCTTGCATACTGTGAGATGACCAACAAGACGTCTACTGTGCCAAGCTTCAAATCTAACCGGTTTAACAGCATCTTTTATGGTGCAACAAAGCTGCTGGCACACCGTGACGACATCATAGAGTTCCTGTCAGATTACATGCCGAGCAGGAACCAGAAGCTGGAAAGTGTGTTGAAGGATGCCCAGAGTGAAGAGGTGAACGTTTTTGTTGCCACGCTTGCCATGGTCTACGAGAGGATCACAGGACCTTACTGGACTCTACTGTGTGCTGGGGAGACGAGCTATGCAGAGTTTTTCTTGCCTGTTGTGGAGCTGCACGCACAGCTGAGAGAGTGGAGAGATGACAGTGCCTCCATTTTCAGCCCCCATGTGCCGTCACTCTTCAGTATCCAAGTACCAGACGCATCGTCACTTGCAGCACTCCTAGATCTGGATGAGGCGACACAACAGAAAGTGCAGCGTGCCTTCAGCCACTTCTGTGTCAACTTTGTTGCTGTCACTGAGCGACAGTTGGACGACTTCCTGCCTGGTGGCCGATACCATGCTGTTCAGGATCCACAAGTGTTGGAGCGGCTGCGGCATTCACACATCACCAACCTCTTGGGAGAAGCCTGCTTTGGGGATCTCGATATTTCCATTTACACGCACCGCAACTCCTCAGTCCACCACCACAGCACTCTGACCATGTTGAAACGGAACAAAACAATGAAGGCTTGGTTCAACCAGAAGTCCAATGAGGAACAAAGGCAACTTCTTCTGAATGCATCCAGTAGTGGTCCTGAAATGCGAAAGCGTCACCGAGAGAATGACAGAGAGGTGAAAGCCAGCAAAAGACAGAAGCTACAGCTTCAGCAGCAGCGGACAGAGGCAGATCGACAGAAGAAGGCAAGGGAGAAGGCAGATATTGCTCAAGAGATCCGTCAAGATGGGGGAGCCTGCAGCAGTGCTGGTGATGTCGACAGGCTGCTAGAACGAAAAGCTCTGCAAAGAGAAAAACTGGCTGCTCTGAAGACCCAGATTCGCTTTTTCCGGCATGTCCTGGGATTCAAGTCTGAGCTTCTGAAGCTCACACAGGACCTTCCAGGCCTGGAACAGTCTCTGAAGGAGTTCCTTGCGTCCCAGGACCCATTCCCAGAACACAGGGACAGGGTGGACAACAACCTTGATGAGGAAGACGAGCCATCAGAGTCCGACTCCTCTGCTTCAGAGCATGAGAACGACCAGCGAGTAGATAGCGACGGGTTTTCATTTGCCCAGACAGGTCAGACAGTGGCAGTGTTCTACGATGAAACATTTCATGTGGGCACTGTTACAAACATTCTAAGCGCAGATGAGGCAAAAGTAACTTTTTTAAAGAAGAGCTCTCTGGACAACAACAGATTTTCTTGGCCAGCCAAAGAAGACAGTGACACCGTCAGCAGTGTGTTTGTGTTTGCATGGGACTTTTTGTTAGAACCGATCTCCACAAATGCACGGATGTGGCATGTCCCAAACAGCACTCTCCAGGAAACAATATAACTTGTATGTGGAGAAGTACTGTGATAAGTAAAAACCAGGCAGATCACAATCAGTGAGTAAGTGATTTCTGTCATTTGTGATTCAGTTTCGTTACAGAAGGTCTTTACTTTTTTCTGATATTTTAAGAATTAACTTTCAAAAGTGGTGTGTCAATTTCCACAAAAAGAGATGTATCCAAGAGTATGTTGCATTTGTGACTGCTGTCAAA
>NW_027126066.1:0-23734 GCF_037325665.1 Littorina saxatilis | reverse complement strand
TAGCGTTCAGCAGAGAGAGAGAGAGAGAGAGAGAGAGAGAGAGAGAGAGAGAGAGAGAGAGAGAGAGAGAGAGAGAGAGAGAGAGAGAGAGAGAGAGAGAGAGAGAGAGAGAGAGAGAGAGAGAGAGAGAGAGAGAGAGAGAGAGAGAGAGAGAGAGAGAGAGAGAGAGAGAGAGAGAGAGAGAGAGAGAGAGAGAGAGAGAGAGAGAGAGAGAGAGAGAGAGAGAGAGAGAGAGAGAGAGAGAGAGAGAGAGAGAGAGAGAGAGAGAGAGAGAGAGAGAGAGAGAGGAGGTATTACACACCGGTACGACCGATACTAAGGTATCAATAAACTACGCTTGTGCATCGGGTTGAAAGTATACCCTGATCCCTCGGAGATATACCTCCACTCCGGTCTGAACGACCTCACGTGACATGTTATATGGTAGAAGAGCATGCTGTCGCTTATTCTCCTTCTGAAGATGAGGTATACCTTCACTTCGGTTAGACTGAAACGATGCTCAAGCAGCGGAATTTGTGTGTGTTTTGTTTCAGAGCAAACTGATGTTATTTTATCCTAACAAACAAGAAGATATTCTCACGCACCGCCTTGTTCAGGATATTCACTAGTTGACAATGATGTGTGCTAATAAATAAGCAATGAAACGAACAAAGGAAAGAACGACCGAACGAAAGAACAAATGAACCAAAGAACGGACGGACGGACGGACGGACGGACGGACGGACGGACGGACGGACGGACGGACGAATTGACGGACGGACGGACGGACGGACTGACGGACAGACTGACGGACGGACCAACGGGCAGACTGATTGAGGGGCGGACCGATGGACAGGGGGTGGGGGGAGGGTGGGGGGGGGGGGGGGTGTTACGGGTAACCCCTCCTGATCCGGTCCTGCAGGGTATTCCTTCAACCCTCTGCACAAGAGCAATCTTTTGATACAGACTGAAGGACGGACGGACTGACGGACGGACTGATGGACTGACCGACAGACTGTCGGACGGACGTACGGACGGACATACGGACGGACTAAAAGGACGAAGGAACGAATGAACGAAGGAAATAACGAAGGAACGAAAGAGCGAACGAACCAACCCACGAATGAACGAAAGAACGAACGAACGAACGAACGAACGAGCAAACAAACAAACAAGCAAACAAACAAACAAACAAATAAACAAGCAAACAATAAACAGTATGTGCAAACTGGCGCATTTTCAGAGCATTTGTCAAACGTTTGGAGGAGGTTTACGGTTAGGCCAGGGTGGGGGGGGGGGGGTGTCCCACCAACAGGAACATCCCCCCCCCCCCCTCTCTCTCTCTCTCCTGTAGTTCGGCCCTGCACAAGAGGAATTTATTGATACGGACTCAGTGAAGGAAGAACGGATTGACTGACGGACGGACGGACTGACGGACGTACTGAAGGACTGTCGGACGGACTGTTGAACGAACGAACGAACGAACGAACGAACCAACGAACAAACGAACGAACAAACGAACGAACGAACAAACAAACGAACAAATTAGCAAATGAATACATACATTCGCAGAGAGAAAAAGGCAAAAGGTACATTTGTGGAGTCAGTAAGGGGGGTGGGTGGACTTCCGGAACCCAGGAACCTTGGGAGTCCACCCTGGCCTAGATCACACACACTGATCGACACACACTGACACGGCTGACACACTGACACACACACCACACACACCGTGCGTGACACACACACACACACACAACGTGACCACACACACACGGGCACACACACACAGACACACACCCACACCGGCACACACACACACACGCACGCACACACACACACACACACACACACACACACTCTAGCTGTGACACACACACGTACACACACATACACTAATGACTCACACACACACACACACACACATACACAAACACACACACACACACATACACACACACAAACACATACTGACACACTCGCAACTGACATATCAGAGGGGGGTGGTAAGTCATTTGAACGTTTAAATTCTTTTGTCACAAATTTTAAGTACCCATCAACAATAGGGCGTATGCATAAACTCCCGTCTTTTTGGTGGAAACTGACCTATGAGAGTAGTTTCCCTTGTTTGGGCCAAACAATGGCGTCAGCGAAGTGAAATCCTACCATCTGTATCTGTATCTGTGAGCGAGTCACAGTCGTTCTTGCGTGAAAGAGGCGTCACGTTTAGCGATTACCGCAAGCATGAACTGTCCGATTTAGTGCAGAAAGCATTTGAAATCAAGTTGCCCATCGATTCCGAGGCGCTGATCGAGGATCGAGCCGAAGTGATCGGCTTGAAACTGCGCGATTTAGCCGGTCCAGAAAACCCACGACGACGCAATGTTCAGAGCTCTGCAGAATCCTGGTTTCTTGTCAGGAAGTACCAACATAAACATTCTACCTGACTTTTCTGAGTTTGATGTGTGCACGTACCAGCTCAGTGCATCAAATGCGTCTGTTGCCAGTGTGCGGGATTACCGTAAATCAGAAGGATTCCAGATGATGAGAGATGGATAATTATGTGGTAGGGTTAGGCATCCCATCACTGCCATCAGAGCCCCCAACAGATGGCTATGTTGCTGTCAAAAGCAAAGTGAAGCCAAGAACCCAGTGACTGGTGCAAAATTTTATTCACAGTGGATTGTAATGACAAGTGTGGACATGGACCTAAGGAGCTGCATTTTGTCAGCCTTCTGCACCTGCAAGGGAGGGTATGTTCATATTTTGCTCGTTATTGTAAACACATTTAGCAGGCTGTCTATTCTTCCTTACATCTACACCAAGATAAAGGGAAGTAAAGCTAGCTAACTAACTAACCAGGATGTCAGGCAGTATTTTTTTAAATTTTTATTTTTATTTTATTTTTTGGGGCGGGGGGACTATTTTAATGGTTGATTGACTTTTAGGCCATAACAAACTTTGGTACAGGCCATCAGTAGACTTGCACTGTTTGTAACTTATCTATTTCATTTAAATTAAACTGATCTACATACATGTGTATGCAAACAACAGTTGTGGGCAGAATGATGAAGTCATTGTGTGTGCTTTATACTGAAGTGTTAAAAAATTAATTAACCTTTTCAGCATTAGTGTTGCGACTTCATAACTTTAAGATGTCCAACTCATATATTACTCCCTATTTTAGTATTTGTCATTGTACCAATGACATTTAAAACCTAAAAGTTAAAATCTGGTGTAATGTCTGAACAGCTTGTGCTGGGGAAGCACACAGTAGTGTCATTCATGTTGAGAGGGTTAACTATTTTAGCACTGTATAAATGCATCATTACAATTTACATTGAATGCGTAAACTGTTGCAGATTAGATGGTTATTGCCGCCATGTTCTGGCCACACTGTATGAGGTCATCGACTACAGAACTGACAGCAAAACGAGCGTCACTTCCGAGTCCTGCAGATGGGTGCGACGTGCAACTGAGAGCAGCAACGGAGTACTACTGACTGACATCCAAACAGATCTAGTCCAAAGGCCTGCAAATGACACGTAAGTAAAATTCTATAGATCTAGGAGTAGGTAACTGAGATTAAAATTGATTGCACGTACAGGGGGGGGGGGGGGGGGGGGGGAGTTCATTTTAGCTCGCTCATAGATCACAGAGTAAATATTTGATTGATTGATATGCAACTTACATAGCACACATATCCACACACTAGGTGTATGCTCAAGGCGCTTGGATGATGTTCTAGTCCTCCCTCGTGGTGGCTGTCTCACCCTGTGGTGAGACCAGTGACTCGGCTGCCGCTGGCGCTTAGTAGTATTAGTAGTACTGATGTAACACCACAGGGATAGGTGTATGCTGGGTGTGTTCATGTTTCTATAGGCCACTTTAATGCTGACAGATCTTTATTTTGCGTGCTCAGTCTTTTTGCATACGTCACTACGTGTGTACACTACACACACTGAACCTCGGTTTAAGGTCTCATCCGACAGTATGTGCATGTATTTTATAATTTTAAGAAGTCAAAAAGATAATTCATAATTTACAAGATTGTACAACATCAGTTCAGGTTGCATGACACTGACAGGAAGATTAGGCACAAAAAAAAAAAGTCTGTTCCTGATCACCCGACGAACCCTAGCTTGGACTCAGAGGTTTGGGGTCGGGGGTGGGATGGCAAGCATAACATTGATAGATGACTATAGTTTTGCAGTGGTTTGCTGTCTTGTACTATGAGTGTTAACAGCAATTGTTTATAATTTGTTACTCAACTTACAGTAAGGACAATTAGCTTTTCTCAGCAACTGCTAACAATTGTGACTTGCAACAGCGCTTCCTTAAACATTGGGACACTTCTTTTGTTGTTGTTGAACATTTAATGGCTATAGTGTAGAAACTAGAAATGCTGAGATACATTGATGTAGTCATGAACAACAGCAACAACAAAAACAAGAACATGTTTTGAATTCTGATAGCTAGTGAAACTGACAGCTTGATTAGAATTATGTAGTTTTTGCAATTGCTGACTGAGTTGCATCCTTTGGTTTTACCTTGCATTGATTATCACCTTTGCTGACAATTGACTCATTGAGTGCAGTATTGAGTAACGTATAGTTATTTTATTTCAAGTTAACTTCTGCATGATGTTAATCCTACTCAAACTTAGTCAAAGTAAGGTATCATTATTTATGAATAATGTGAAGTTGAAGATCTATACAAATTAATGAGAAAGTTTGTGTATTTTTCTGTACACTCTTGCTATTTACTGTTTCAGTGCTGAACCATTTGCTTGAATTCTTGATCAGATGATGACAGAGTGACACCTGGTGGTACCCAATAAAACTGCCTTTGCTGCTATAACTACAAGCAATTTCTACAATTCAGAACAGTAAGTGCATGAGGTTCCATTTTAAGCTGTCAAGAGTAAATCTCAGGAATAGATTAGAAGATTTAGTTATCATGTTATGTCACACGTCTTGCTTTCTTGACTTTTCTCACACTCTCTTGTCAGACTCAGAGAGTGCATGATTGTACATTTTTTTAACAGGAATTTTTAATGTTCCTAATTGGAAAACAAATGTGTCATAATGTTAGTGTTTAGGATAACTATATGGCAGAGAGAATCATGGAAATGATTGGGTGATGGCGGTGTGTCGCTGGTGTGCAAGAGGGTGGGTGGGTGTGGAGAGAGTAGTGATGGTAGTCAACTACTAACTAAAAGATTACTGATTGCATACATTTAGTGTTTATTGATTTGGAGGGTGGGGGAGGAAGGCAAGCAGTATTATTACATGTGTATGGGTATACTAGTTGTGCGTGTTCCAAATGGGGGTGGAGGTTGGCATGGCAAGCAATAGCTCAGTCGGTATAGTGGCCTTGAATCCAGTTGTGGGGATTTATTTCTCAGAATTAACGTTGTGCAGACTCTGCTTGGTTTCTGAATAGCTTATTAAGCCTGTGACTGTGTGCATACATAAAGATCTCAAGTTCACAGTTTCAGGGCTTGGAATTAATGGAAACATCAACACACATGTAGGAAAAACTCAAAAAAAGGAGGGGGGGGGGGGGGGAGTTTGGTCCCACGGTAGTGTTTGAATGAAAGCAATCTTACTTTTTAAGAGGGTAATCTTGCAGGACTATGATTCTTACATTGGTAGTTGACTAGTGTAGTTGTGGTTTTGTACTAGTGAGGAATGTCATCTATGTCATGTGATTTCTTGCTTCTTCTTTTTGTGTGTGCAGCTAAAGATGTTGGACCTTGCCTACAGCCTAGTTTTGCATCTCCAACACCGTGGCTTTACTCTGAGACACCACAGAAAACACAGCCTTTTCTGCTGCTGAAAGGTAAACATTAGGTTAAATTTGTGTTTGTTTTGATTTGTATGTTTTCCTTTTGTAGTCTGTGGCAGGAGATTTGTGCAGGTGTACAAATGGTAGAGGTGTCAGAGGAAATGTCCACTTGTTACTTGTCTAGAGCTATATCAGTACATATATGTATCACAAATACGCATCAAATGTACTGATAGAGACCACATGGACAATTTCAAGCACTTTTCTGCCAGGGGTAAGGTCAGCTATGTAAGAATCATGTCTTACTCTGTTCATGCAAAAATAAGGTTCTGCATTTGAATGAGTTTGAATCAGGCACCTGTGTTTTTGCTCTTGTTTGTGCCCTCTTGTGAACTGTTAACTTATGAACAACCACCCCAGCAAGCAACTCTTTACTGTTCTGAGCACAACAGAAGGCCAGGGCGCATGGTCTGGGCATATGGATGGTAAACACATCTCATGCACAAGTACAGGCCTGAAAGTGGCGAGTATTTTCAATTACTCGCCATGGCGAGTAAAAATCATGTAAATGGTGAGTAGAAATGTTAATCTACTCGCCACATGCGAGTAAAGTTGATAAAACAAATGGTTGTTTTGACGAGTAAAGTTTCTGTAAATTATGAGAAGTACATGTACTAGCAGTGCTTCATTTTGTGGACTTTCAGTGCTGAAGTATGATTGTGTGGATTGATCATTTTGTATTCTGTTATTCAGATTGCCACTTGCTTTCTTTTACATATATTTACAAGTTGGTGGCTGATTTGTGTGTGTTGCAGAACACAGGTCCATGAATAAAAGAACCCAGCTGGTATTCTTCATTCATGGAAAATGAAAGGAAATTTATCAGCCAGGATTCGCCACTCACTCTGCTAAGGGGGAACCCCGGTCAGCCCTACAGTGGATGAACAGCTTGGTCCTTGGAGGGAAAGGTAACTACTGCAGCACTTTAGAAGGGGTCTATGTCGACCAACTGTGGGTGTATTCCCTGTATGTTAATTTCCTGTACATATACAGGGAATATACTTCCGTTAGACGCCATGGAGTCACTTCAAGCTTACGAGAGTGAAAGTGAAAGTGATTCAATGGACGAGAGTACCAGCGAGGAAAACATAATACCAGGCTGTTGGGGGTGGGGGTGCAGATGTTTCTTTAACTAAATCCGTTTTGATAAACGGTCGAAGCATGTTTTGCTTGACTGGATGCCGCACGCGAATTCAGGATTTTAAATAGATTCTCCTATCTAACCGCAGTCACGCGCTTGGCGCAAGATTGTACGATATTATACTTCTCTACAGAAAATCCAACTGTATTCCCGGTACACAGGGAAAACACCTATGGCTATGGGGAATACACCTTCTTTTGGTCGACATAGACCCCTTCAACCTTACAATATGTGAATGTGTAGAATATTATGCTTTTGCTTAAAGCTTGTTACATTTGACTAAGACAGAAATGTTAATCATTCCCTTGGTGCAAATCATAAAAAGAACAATAGTGATCTGATGTACTGTAGATCAATCAAGGAAAAGGTGTGTATGACCTAGAAGTAGAAGAAACTGGTTTTGAAAGTGCTGAGGATGGATGGAACATTGATGCAATATCATTTACTACATTGAACCTGGGTTTCAAACTGAAGTGCTTTTTTATGCTTCTTGTTGTTATATGATATGGTCTCGATTGACTCCTGTGTTCAAGAGACTGTAAACAACCATAAACAATCTTGTGTTGTTGTTATGTGGTGGTGGTTTTGCTGTTGTCTAGCATCTACCCGTAATTGACTTTATCAAATGCACCAGAAACGAGCATGAGTTTGTCAGATTAGTGAACTGTTTGAAAAACTTTAATGTATTTGTGGTTGACAGGTTGTTATTATTTCTATATTGTGTTCTTCTTTTTCTCAGGTGGGCTGTCTTCTGAAACATATGAATCGGGAGCGTCACATCTTTCTTCCTGAGACATCCCCTCTTGAAAATGGTGTGGCGTTTAGCTGAATGGAAACGTGGCAGTGTCCTGTTTTTCATAGCTTCGATGCGCGAAGTTGGGGATTTCAGCAGAGAATTTATTGATTGATTAATTAATTAGTTATTTAAGCTCACCTCACTCCTTAGTGTTATTTAGGGGGATGGGGGTGGTGGGGGTGGTGTTGGCCTGGATCTTGTTAGTGAACTTTCTTTCTGGCAACTCGCATCAGAAATTCCAGGTTTGCTTTCAAGGCAATAGACGGTTTTTGAAAATAATTCTGTTAGGATTATCAGCAGTCCGGAGGTGTAAAAATCCCTGTACTGCAGTCAGGTTTTTCAAAACATCTCGAGCACGCTCTACGCCTCTGACGGGCTGTATCCCACAATCGGGACAAACGACCAACTTGGATGTGTATGCCATGCGCACAATATGATACCCCTTGCCTTTAAAAATCAGCGGTCACGAGTTCATCAGAGTTCAGAATTTGTTGTGTAAAAGATAGCTGCTGTCAGCGAGCCATTCGTGGCTCAGGTGATTATATTTAATACAAATTTAAAAAAAGGTTTCTTATGTAACGCACGCCGCACAGCATACACATCACAGTCAGTCGCTTGTCCTGATCGCAGGATAGCGTGAAACATGCTCCGGGAGACTGCCAATAATCCTTACATAGTTATTTAAAGAAATTGTGTATTGGTACAGCATGTTATGTATGTACTAAGATAGCTATTTGTAAATATTTGGTAGATATTTATGGTGGTGTCTCGAATTGCTCCCTCCCAATTTGCCCCATCCCATATGGTCCCCAATTATTCTTGCATTTTGCTGTGAGTAACATAACGTGTGCAAAGGCATTTGTTTGAAGCGCATTTCCAAAAAGACCCCCCCGCGGGTTAGGGGGAAGAATTTGCCCGATGCTCCCCAGCATGTCGTAAGAGGCGACTAACGGATTCTGTTTCTCCTTTTACCCTTGTTAAGTGTTTCTTATATAGTCAATGTTTGTAAAGATTTTAGTCAAGCAGTATGTAAGAAATGTTAAGTCCTTTGTACTGGAAACTTGCATTCTCCCAGTAAGGTAGTATATTGTACTACGTTGCAAGCCCCTGGAGCAATTTTGTTATTAGTGCTTTTGTGAACAAGAAACAATTAACAAGTGGCTCTATCCCATCTCCCCCCCTTTCCCTGTCGCGATATAACCTTCGTTAAACACCAATTAAAGAAAGAATTTCCAAAAAGCATAGTTACCATTTGTTTTTTTAAATCTGAATCCGTGACTGTTGTTCTTGAATACTCTTTCGTTTAGGTTTCCAAAAATGCTGATTTAAAGGGGAAGGATAGTTGAAACTGTAACCGTTTACATTTTGCTCCCAGATTTGCAGTTGTTGTTTTTACTAGGAGTTTGGACGGGCTCGGTGTTCTTGTGGATAAGACATCGGCCTCCTATTCAGAAGGTCATGAGTCAAAATCGCGGCCGCCTGGTAGGTTAAAGGTGGAGAATTTTCTGATCTCCAAGGTCATTGCTTATGTGCAGACCTGCTAGTGCCTTATCCTCCTTCGTGTGTACACGCAAGCACAAGACCAAGTGCGCACGAAAAAGATCCTGTAACCCATGTCAGAGTTTGGTGGGTTATAGAAACACAAAAATACCCTGCATGCTTCCCCCGAAAGCGGCGTATGGCTGCCTGAATGGTGGGGTAAAAACGGTCATACACGTAAAAATCCACTCATGCAAATTTGTGAGTGAACGTGGGAGTTTCAGCCCATGAGCGAAGAAGAAGAAGAACTATGAGTTTTACTCTTTTAAAAAAATGATTTTCAAATTCGAAGATTGCCACAACAGTAGTCTATCTCATCCGACTTGAACCCTTCAGACTCCCTGTACATGTACTTGCAGTTTAAACTCATATTTTGTCTGAGAATAGTTTTCAAATGCAAAGTCCTTCAGAAAAACTGCGAGATAAAAATCTGGAGTGCTAATATCGTGTTGGTGTACCTACCACTCAGTGGCCGAGTGGTAACGCACTTGCGCTTGGAAGCGAGAGGTTGCGAGTTCGACCCTGGGTCAGGGCGTTAGCAATTTTCTGCCCCCTTTCCTAACCTAGGTGGTGGGTTCAAGTCTTTCGGATGAGACGAAAAACCGAGGTCCCTTCGTGTACACTACATTGGGGTGTGCACGTTAAAGATCCCACGATTGACAAAAGGGTCTTTCCTGGCAAAATTGTATAGGCATAGATAAATTTTCATAAAAATGTCCACCAAAATACCCGTGTGACTTGGAATAATAGGCCGTGAAAAGCAGGATATGCGCCGAAATGGCTGCGATCTGCTGGCCGATGTGAATGCGTGATGTATTGTGTAAAACAATATTCCATCTCACACGGCGTAAATAAATCCCTGTGCCTTGAATATGTGCGCGATATAAATTGCATAAAATAAAATTAAAATAAAATCCCTGAGCTTAGAACTGTACCCACAGAATACGCGCAATATAAGCCTCATATTGATTGGTATGTAAGAAATGTTAAAGTCCTTTGTACTGGAAACTTGCATTCTCCCAGTAAGGTAGTATATTGTACTACGTTGCAAGCCCCTGGAGCAATTTTTTTATTAGTGCTTTTGTGAACAAGAAACAATTAACAAGTGGCTCTATCCCATCCCCCCCCCCTCTTTCCCCGTCGCGATATAACCTTGAACGGTTAAAAACGACGTTAAACACCCAATATAGAAAGAAAGAATAATCTAGCCGGTTGAACAGCATTTGGTTGGAAAATGAAAGTCTTCACAAAGCTATCTTCTTCTATTTGTGTGGGTTAATAAATAGGATTTAACATAACAATGTGGTACTGGTATGGGTTTTGTAAAGTGATTACTCAACTTCTGTGAATTGTACCTTCGTGGTGATCAATCAAAGAGTTTATTTACCAAATGCAAAGCACAGGATTTTGTTATGGTGTATGCATAAAACTTCACACTCCTTCCACACGCATATATCATAATAACTATGTACAGATAAAGTGTTCAATTTCACTGGGCCTATTACGTGTGTATACCAACCAGACAGTTCAAAACGGACTGGTTGTTCTTTTAGCACCAATTTGACAGGAATAATCACAGGTTGCATGGATAAAGGTAAATGAATTCCCTAAAAATCATATCTAAAAATATAGTCATGCTACACACTGGGTAATTCAAGCACAGAAAATAATATTTCTTAATAATTTGGCCTTATAAATGTACTCCGTGACTATTTGTATATGGTGAAAAAGAGAAGATATAAAATTTGTGAAATAGGACTTCGTATTTGGTTTTGTCATAATGAATTTGTTGTTTCTGTGTGTGTGTGTGTGTGTGTGTGTGTGTGTGTGTGTGTGTGTGTGTGTGTGTGTGTGTGTGTGTGAGCATGCATGCGTGCGTGCTTATGTGTGAGTGCACAATTGTGTGTGTATTAATCCAGCAGAAACAGCTTCTCTTCCATACATTTGAATCATTTATATTGATACCACATGGAGACTATTCTGAACACACAAGCGTGGTTTTCTCTCTACAGTGCTTTTCCTAAAGTTAAATATTGAATTTTTGAATTTAAAAGTTTTTGGCACACCACTTTAAGATAATGCTCAAGGAAAATAAATAGTCTTCTTTTTTCATTAACGCTTTTTCTCACAGTGATGTGTTAATATCTCAGACGCAAATCCAGAGTCATGCACCGTTTTATGCTTGGGAAGCGCACTATACTCACTTTGGTCAAGGTCACTGTTAGAAACATGCATACCAATCAATCAATTAAGCGAAAATGAATGATAAGATTCGATTATGTTCTTCTTTTTGTGCACAGGCGGTTATACAAACGTGCATAGTGTCAAAAGAAATCACACACACACACACACACACTGAAAGTATGAAGAAGCCCCTCCAACTTTTGGTTGAGTTTGACTGCATTACCTTGAGGAGACTGACGACACTTCACAATGGAAAAAAAAATAACTTTTACATTTCAGTGATTTGTTTTAAGTACAAAAGTACAAGTGAAAGTAGAAATAAATTAACGTGACACTATCCCGTAATCACATATCAGGGTCAACTATAATCAGTCCATTGGTTTACAAAACTTTATTCAATTTGTTATCATGACAGAAACAATGCATTGTTTTTTTTAAGATAACTCAAGCATAAATGCTTATTTTAAGTCATCCTGGTATGTACATAACAAAGTTTAGCATGATGGCGGACTAGATACATTTACTCATTTCAGACAACGAAAACAAACAGACAAACCTGATGCGCAAGCAATCAAAAAAGGGAGGGGGTGGTAGTACAGAACTTGGTGGGGGTAAAAACAAGAAACAAAAAGAAATGGGGTACGAGAGAACAGAATTCAGCATAAGGGGGAAAAAAAGGACGACGAAGACTTGGAGCGCCAGAAATGTTGGAAGAGTGGGTCACGTCACAATAATATTAAATGCACAGAAGACACACACGCAAAGTTAATACATTTTGTGATCGGCGAAAATGGCACTAAATTACATAACGATTGGGCCATAATCGATAAGTCGAAACAAGGACACAAAACACGAGAGAAATTACGAAGAACAATTGGTCAGGCAGCATTTGTCTCATGACAGTGTCAAATGAACATTATGAATAAAATGTAGAGGCTCATGTACGGAACATGCCTGTTTGTCTTAACTTGATAAATTCTTGTACAGTTATGAATATGGTCTGATTGACATTCCGGGAATATTGCGGGATGCCTTTCAATAATATTTCAATAAACTTATAATCAGTTATCAATTGACGAATAATCGTACATCTCTACACAAGGGTCAATGCAACAAATAGTGCTCAGCAGTCTCCCTTGGGTAACCGCACTCACATTTGGGGCAATCCTTGACGGGTGCCGCTGACATAAATCAAAATTCAAATCACTCATAC
This sequence comes from Littorina saxatilis, assembly GCF_037325665.1. Taxonomy (NCBI): domain Eukaryota; kingdom Metazoa; phylum Mollusca; class Gastropoda; order Littorinimorpha; family Littorinidae; genus Littorina; species Littorina saxatilis. The sequence continues at coordinate 11,035 of NW_027126066.1, read as the reverse complement.
CAATACGCAGTCTGCAATTATGGACTTTTTCAAATCAGTCTATCTCCAAAATAATAATGACATGGTACTTTAAAATCCAACGTTGATTGCAGTAAAGTAATTGACTGACAATTAAGGTTGTATGTGGGGTGCCTAAAATTTGAACTTTTCTTATTCCCGAATATTTTTTGTGGGCGCAGAAGCACGGGGCAAATGGTATTGTTTTTTTCTGGAGGGGGATCAGACAATATAAAACCAATTAGAGGCCGAGTTGCCTGACAGAAAGGCCAATTCTAGCCCCAGTCCATGCCGGTTACATGTACTATGCACACATTTGAGATCGATACCCAACCTTACTGAGCATCAGTTCTTTGCGTTATTTTAATTTTCTTGTTTTTCTTTAAAATAAAAAAGGGAATGGTTTTATTGATGTCATTTTATTATGTCATTATCTAGTCAGCATAAATGACTTTTATGGATACAGGAGAAAGTGTTAAAATGTGAAGATTTCAAGTGTGGTTTGTGGTCATCTGCTTGACCACTTAAAATGTTGTTTCATTTGATGATACGTTTTGTTTGGTGTTCCCGCTTGAATGTGACAGTAAGTTGTACAATGTTACTGTGTGTGTGTGTGTGTGTGTGTGTGTGTGTGTGTGTGTGTGTGTGTGTGTGTGTGTGTGTGTGTGTGACGGTGTGCGTGCGTGAGTGTGTTTGTGTGTGTTGGTGTACATGTGTGTGTGTGTTTGGTAACCGGCTTTGTACAGCGGGACCACCTTATTTTGTCATGTATTTTTATTCATTCTGGAGCTTTATTAAATAAACTGCCCATTTCAATCACAACTCTGGTCTGGTCTTATTGTCAGTGTTGCATAAATGATTGTATGTGAGCTTGTGAACATACAAAGAAAAAAGAAAGAAACATTCTGTGTCGAAATATCTTGACTAAAAATCAGGCGGAAGACTACACCTGTTGCATTTCCTATTATGCTCAGGCAATTATAACTGAGGGCGGAAGCGACAATGATTCGTTTTCCCCCCAGATAACATTAATTTGTAGAGACGGAAAAGGAACACGCACATTCTGGAACTGATTTGTGTAAATAACTGAGAGGGTGTTTTGTCTGTTTTGTGAAACGGTCCTCACACATTTGCAAAGTTCCACAGTTAGGCAGCTGAATTAAAGCATTACATAATGCATAGTGTAAACTCTAGGCCTACTTCAAGGTCTTATTACTTCAAGATGCATACACGTGCTGTTGTATCTGTTAGTGCTTGCCGGACACCAGTGCTGATTAAAATGGCTTAGATTGTTACTAATTTGAAACTACAGTATGTCCTTTTACGTGTTGTGACAATTTTGTTGGTACCGATGATTTATAAAAAGACTTTTATCACAGGTTTATTTCGTATCAAACATTTATACTTACTTTCAAGTTCGAGTATACCTTTACTTCCACGAGGAGAGTCTCTCTGTGTGCGCGCGCGCGCGCGTGAGTGTTTGTGTGTGTGCGTGCGTGCGCGCTTAAAGATTCTTGATTTTGGAACATAAGCAGTTTATCTGTCAGGGAGTTGTGTGTGTTTTCATGGCTGCGTGTTCTTTTCCCTCTCATTCTTCCTCTCGGCAGTCCGGCTTCAGAGTCATTTTGTTCCTCCAGGCTCAAAGCAGAAAGCAGCAATGTTTTAAAACATTCAAAAACAAGGATTGTATGTGAGTGTGAGTCATAATTTTCTTTTAAGAACCGAATCATAGCACCACAAGGTTCAAATATGTGCACAAAGCAAAAATAGTGCAAAGCAAAAATTAGGAAAGCAGCATATGGCCATGACTGGAGACACTGCTTTTTGGATCGATCATTCTGCAGACGTCACACTCTGGAGAAAATAAAGCATGACAGAACTCAGTACTGATGTTCTCTGTAAACCATGATTTACATCTTTTACCTTATTCCATACGACATTGTGAGTTTTGCCGTTGTTTCCCTGATAATAAGTCTCGTACTTAGGCACTGTTTGTTTTTCTTCAGTTAATATTCAGAATTTTGCCATGTTTGTTTTGTTGTTGTTGTTGTGCTTGTTTCTTCTTCTTCTTCGTCGTTCGCTCAGACAGCAACTCCGGAGGCCCTGATGAAGGCTGCTGTACGCCGGAGGCTCTCCATGGGTCCATAGAGTTTGTCCCTCATCGGTGTGTCAGCAGGCCAGGTCTCTGCTCGCAAGTTTTGGTGTGTTGGACAGTCCTGCAGGAAGTGTTCCACTGTCATTGGAGATGTGCCACAGGGGGTTGTGCTTGTTTAATTTAGGTTTGTTGTTGTTTGTTTAAAACACTCAAACATACGCACACATCACACGCACACTTTTACTTTTTAAGTTATAATAAGTATTGCATTCAGCCACTGTTTTTTTCTCCTCAGTTGATATTCTGATTTTTGCCAGTTTTTGTGTAATTTGTTTTTGTTGTGCTTGTTTGATTTAGGTTTGGTGTTGTTTGTCGTTGTTGTTTGTTTAACACACACTCAAACACACACACACACACACACTAACCAGACACACACACCACCACCACCCCCACCACCACCACCACCACCACCACCACCACCACAAGAATAGGTTTACACTCACTTTTTCCTCCACGTTTTAATTTTGGCAATATCATTAACCCAGGATTGCAAAGCAGGGATCATTTGTCAATTTCATAACAACGTACATACAATTTCAGCTGGTTACTGCAATAAAATGTGCATCATCACAGGTTTCTGCTGGAATGACAGTGTCTTATGTGTCAACACAAAATACACACACACAAAATGGGTGTGGTGCTGCACGCCCCATAATAGATCCTAACTTCACCCTCTAAACCTCCCTGCAGATGCATGTTCTGTGCACAAAAATAGCCTTTTAAAATATGCAGTATACAAAATAAAAATGCAGACGACATTTCTACATTTGATGGGGGAGTTGTCCTGTATTAGAATTATTTATCAAATAATTAAAGTTAACCAAAGTATATGTAATAAAACCAAGGAGTCCTCTGTTAAGTAGCTCAAAACAATGATCGCAGCCCAGGGTGCTAACACAGTTAGGGTATGTTGTTCAAGACTTGGAAGGTCAAGGTTTTAAAGTATGCTTCAGTAACGGAATCTTATAACAAAGCTAAAACATTTACCACTGAAGCAAAACCATCTCTGAACAATTCAAAATTGTCACACGTACTAGTTTTACATTTTAAGGATCTTGCCAAGTGCATATCTTTTTATTGTGAAAAATTTGTATTGCAAACAAAAGAAAACACAATGTCTTGTGATCTGTAAATGTTCTTGATACTTAATACATTACAGGGAACCTTATAAATTGTTCAAGTGAAGTACTGTACAGCCTATTTAGCTTGTTCGTTTTCTCCCTTTAAGGTAATTTTGTCTCAACAATCATGTTATCTGCTACAAGTCTATAAACTGCTGTAAACCTTTGTAGATTCATGCCCTTCTGTGTGGGCACCTTCTTCTTCTTCCTCTTCAGTGTTCAGTGTTTGCATTTGGATGTGTGCTCTCTGGCCAAGTCTTGTTGCACAGGGGTGGCAAGGAAAGGCCACCCTCTCAGAACGTGTTGCAGAGTCTGTTCTTCCTACCCTAGCCACAGTCCGCTGTAGGTGCAAAACCTATCCTTTTGAGGTGTACCTTCAGACAGCAGTGTCCTGTGCGAAGGCGGAAGATGGCTCTCTGTTCTGTGTGAGTAAAATGGGGATATGGTCTTGAATGAGCTGGTATCTGTCTGTCTTTTTTTTGTTGATATAGACATCAAAGAAGCTCCAGCACCAGCCAAGTGTTGACTGTTTTCTTTATGCGTAACCTAGTCCTGGCAGCAGCTGTTGTCCATCTGTAAACAAGCAAGATCATTATTATAATATATTGATGGTGTATATGTTTTACCAGAAAGACGAGTAAAATACCACTTAATTTTTGTTTTAGTAATGAGGCATACATGCAGTTGAACGATCATATCTTGTGATATCTGCCCTCTGAAAAAAACCTACTATTCAAAATGTACTTTTACATCTTGTTTTTTTAACTTAGGCTTTTGAAGATCCACATTTACCACCCAAAAGGAGCCTGGCGATACTGGCATGCTTTAATTAAGATGACGTGTTACTCAGAAATAGTGCTTTTAGTTATGCGCTATAGAAATCTCCTTAATAAATAAATAAATACTGGTGGTGGTTCACTGCAAAGCATAACCTGATATGATTTCTTCATAGCACCTGACTGGAAATGAAGTTTCATACAATAAAAACTATACTGCGCCAGATTTACAGCAGTTCTGTTGAATTCACACAGTCAGAAAATTTCAAGGCTGTCCTCAACATTCTATGCTCACACACACACACACACGACTTGACTTCACTTAGGAAGGTTATGTGATGCTTAAATCATCTGTCTTGCCACTATTTCATCACAAGTAACCACTGTGTTTATTGCTGGTATGTGCCGGAGTGGAGGGATAGTCTTACCCCATGTAAAAAAAAAAAAATTAAAAAAAAAAGCCTGGCAGGTGATCTGAGATGCCTTTAATAACACAAAGCTGCCTCTGTAAACAATTCTGCTTTTACACATGCTATCCCTTAACTTGGATTCATACCAAAAATCAAGCCTAGCTTCATAGGAAACAGAATGTTACTTCAGCATTTAGAATTATGATCTTATTCCATGTACACGCCTTGGCAAATCTGACTCGATCACTACAGCAAGAAGTCAGTGTGTTGATTGTTCATATGTGACCAAGTTGAGGGATGAGCTTATCCTATGTTAAAGCCTGGCCTGAACTGAGACGGTGAAGAGAAGTAGTGTGCCTTTAATGACACAATGCTTTCTTTGTAAGCAATAGATTCAACATCTCAGATCTGGTCAGGCCTATACAAATGCCATCCCTCAACTTGGTTCATACAAAAATCATGTGCCTGGCTAGAGAGTGGGGATTTGTTGTTCTCTTTTTCGAAATCCAAAATAAGCAAAATCAGGTCTTAAAAAGGAGCAAGTCTTAAAATGGGAGTGAATTTACAGATGTTATGAACAAGAAGTCTGCGTAAACAGGGTCATTGATAGGAAGGAGTCTTAGATTGGGGTGTCTTAAAAGGGGCAGGGGTGGGGTGGTGTGTGTGTGTGGGGGGGGGGGGGGGGGGGGAGTCCACAGTAATGACCATAAAATAATCAAAATAATACTATTAGTAATCTTATTCTCTACCAAATTTCTAGAGGTCAAGGCAATGATACAGATTTTTTACTTGTGTCACTGTTAGTGTCATTCTATGAATAACAGACCAATAGAAAGAGAGAGAAAGAGAGCTCTGTGGTTTTTTTTTTTTACCTGGGTTCATGCTCAGTTGCTTGAAAATTGACTTGTCAGAGGTTCTTCTTCAGCCTTACACCCACATGCAAGAGAACTTGTACCAGATAATGAAATAAGTGAACTTTGAAGTGATTTTTGTAACATTTATGTTTTGTTTCTGGTTTTTGTTGTAAAGTGTTTATGATTGTGTTCTATTCCGTCAATGGCGTCATTCTGGTAATGATGTTGTTATTGCTTTTGTAAAGCGCTTTGTGTGTTCGAAAGCGCTATAGAAATCACCATTATTATTATTATTATTATTATTCATAATTAAAGCCCAATCATGTGGTTTAACCTACCTAGTCTTGAAAAGCCTGTCCGAGGAAACAGAACAAGCACCCTTCCGCAGACCTTCCTAACTGGAGAGTCTTGGTTGTAACCGCACACTTTCTAAAGTAGTCCATAAGCAGTTCCATGTGCCTATGTTTTCACTGGAACCAGCTCCTTTGTGTACCTGTGATCTGGATGAGCTGCAACACATAAAACTTTCATATGAACACTATGTCATAAGTACACCAGTTAGCATACATCAAACACTGAGGAGCATCACAAGATATGTTCTAAGGAGGTAACAACTATTGTCACAAAGTGTTTATGATACAGCCACAGGCACATGGCACTGAGTGGTCAATTGGTGAGGGGGGTGGGGGGGGGGGGGGCAGAAGTTCTGCTCAGTCTTGTCTACTGATACAACACTTTGTGGTGGTGTAAGGCAGGGAATCACACCCCAACCACTGGCCCCACCCACCTGGTGTCGAGTGCCTGAGGATACATCAGTCCCAGTCATGGCTGGCCCCCGGTTTGACCACACAACTGCCATGTATGGGTACATTTACTTTACAGTACAGATTAGTTTTCAATAGCAATGACATCATGGACACACACCTGCCCAACACTGACACTGACAGCAAAATCAGCGACCAAACGTGATAAAGAGTAACTAATCGTCACAAACATCAAAATGCTTTGCATTAATTTTCTTGAAGAGGTCATTCTTAACCAGATAATCATTTATAGGCAATTGAAGATTATTATTCCACCTACAGGCTATCACTCCTATGGCTGTTACTTGTAACACATTTCATTTCTTAAAATATGTTTTGTAAAGTACATAGATTTCACTAAAAGGCACATTCCTTCTCATGAAAACAATTTGGCTCACCGTCTCAGATCTGGTAGGGCTTTAAAATGGGATAAGACATGATCTCCAGGGGTCGACACTAACTTATTTGGCCTGGGGCCACACTGGCCCCAGAGATGGAAATTGCTGGGGCGGAAAAAAAAATCTGGGGCCCACTCTCAGTATTCACGTGCGGCAATGCATTGTCTGTTTTTCTTCATCGTACTGAAGCCAGGGAAATTCTTTCAACCATTTGACATTGAAATTACGACAGCGCTTCGCGCTTTTGGCTGCATCGGTCTCCTTTTTTCGTTTCTCTCCACCCTGTTCTTCATCTTCATTGCCATGTCTTTTTACACCAGGGATGTGTCGCCACATTTTGCGTTTGGCATTTGAAGGCGATACTTATCTCTCACGCTAAAGAGCGCAATCTGGGAGTTATTTCCCTTACGACATTGTCCTTCGACGATTTGAATGTGTTTTTTTTCTTGACTGCGGCATTGATCGTAACGCAAATTTCAGTGACGACTTTGACTGGCGATTTTTAGTGATTGGCTCTGCTGGCATTAGAATTTTCGGTTTGTCATTGTTGGAATTTATCCTGGGGCGGAGTGGGCCCCAAGCTTCGGCAATGTTTGGGGCGGAACACAAAACTCTGGGGCGTTCCGCCCCCCCGCCCCCGCTAGTGTCGAACCCTGATCTCTTAACTTGTTCACATACCCCAAAAAGTGCGATTGTGTTATGAATAAATGCTGTAAAAGCTACCTGTACTAGTTCATTAAAAAAACAAATCACAAAATGTCACTTCACCACAGCATGCAAACAGTGTGTTTATTTCTGGTATGTGTCTAAAGGCGGAGACAGAAGCACAACACAAAACCCTGTTTTCGACAAAAACACCATCTCAAAACGTCGGGGAAACACATGTTTTTAAAGAGGGGATGTCACATGCGAAACACACAGATGAAGCGGGGTGCGTGTTTTCACAGAAATATTGGTCAGTGTCAGCTTGACCCGTCCAGCTATCGCCCTGTGTTTGAGTTTGTAAACAACACGGCTGGCAGTGCCCACTGATACGGTCAGTGTCCACTGATACGGTCAGTGTCCACTGATACGGTCAGTGTCAACTTGACCCGTCCAGCTACCGCGCTGTGTTTGGGTTTGTAAACAACACGGCTGGCAGCGCCCACTGATATTATTGCCTCTCTTCAATCGTGACAGGATCCATACTCTAGTTAGGATTCATGGGTCCGATACTACCCTGAATCGGTACCACATCTGAGTCTGCCATTTTTTTCTATCTCCGTGGTGCCGGAAACCGAGTCACTTGAGTTGATCGTCCGCGTTCATTGGCTGACTACCAAAACGTGTTTTTAGATTTTAGAGCATGCTCTAAAACCCAAAACACGATGCAAAAACATGAAACAGTGTTTTCTGAAACGCGTTTTGGGGGATGTCACATGGGAAACACGCTGTTTTGTGTTTGTTTTGAAAGGAAACACTGTTTTGTGTTGTGAGTCTGACATGGCCTTAACACAGACACACACACACACACCATACACACATACACCAAAGCAACACAAAAGCCGAAAACATGCCTACCATCTAAATGAGGATATCCAGTTCCAACTGTCTTCTGCCAATATAACACTGCCAGAGACACCATGGTGTAGAAAGTCAGTTTAAAGAGAGACTACCTGGAAGAAAAATATATATAATAATAATAAAACACCCAGTGCAATAGACATACTTTCTCGTTAAAGGCTTACTTTACTATGTAAAAACATTTTGCTTCACAATCACAGTCTCAGATCTTGTCAGGCTTTTACTTGGGATAAGATCATCCCTCTACTTGGACGCATACCAACATAGATTAGCTTGAATGTTTGTGAAAATATCCCATATTTTGAGTTAACTCACCACAGCAAGCAGTCACTGAATATAATATTTTATTTTTTGGTATGTGGCCAAGATGGGAGACAGTGACCCACACTATAGTGACAAGGCAAGTGGGCCTTTAAATTGTAAACTGTTATATATATGTGCATTTTGACTTCTTCATAAATTATAACCCTGATGCAGGCAGTCATCAGTAGTGGTTTAGTACCTAGAATGAGAAAAGAATGAACTTGCAAGAAAGAAACTGAGTCAAAATCAAAATACCCTTTAAATTACATTAGATTCCACGGGGCAGACAGGGTTTGAAGTTAGAAAGCTCTGAAAATAACTCTGCTATTTGAAATTGACTAATAGTATTAACTTAACTTATAACGTCATACATGATACATGATACAAACAAATGAACTAAGGCTTTTGAAGATCCATATCCAATCCTGCTACACAAAGGCACAAGCAGAGGTTGAAATTGCCAGGGTCATTTTCCATCCCCATGTAGCCTGGATTTAATTACTGGCATGTTTTTTTTTAAAGAGGTGTGTCACTCAGAATGACTGGAGATGGTTCATTCAATGCAGAGCATAATATACCATTGATTTCTTCATGCCATCTGATTTGCCGGTGAATTCACAGGGCGAGAACAATTCAAGACTGGCCTCAACATTTTATGCTGACTGTAAATTGTAATTATATAATATATCCACCCTAGCTAACTGGTACACTAATCACTTGCTCTGGCGGACTTCTTTTTCCAACATCATAAATCTGTTATTTGTACTTTAGCCTTTTGTGGTAAAATATTCTCATTACCAGTTGCACTCACAATCTATTGCTAGTGTATTTTGGAAATGATCAAAAGCCTTACTTGTGTTCTATAACAGCACCATGTCACTGTTGCGGGAAGAATGAGGCAGGGCTTGGTAATAACTGAGACCTGCAAGTAAACAAAACATATTTAGAATCTCATCATGTGTTATTTTGTTATATCTATGTCATGAGGTCTTACATTGCAATAACAAACACACGCATAACTTAACTTAGCAAGGTGTTCTATGTGCTAAGAATAAGAGTAATTTTTTAATGAATTAACGCTGAAGAAGCTACTAGTTGCTTAAACAAATTCATAGCAAAATGTCACTTGATCACCACATCAAGCACACTGCATGTTCATTTCTGGTATGTATGCAAGTGGAGGGATGATCTTGTTCCATGTAAAATCCTAGCTCAGCTGATCTCTCTCAACTTGGATTCATACCACACATTAGGAGCCTGGCTGTTTCTGTTCAGTGGGCATTTCTCCATTTGTTTTATTTGAATGCATTTCTTAAAAAGAACACTTCCTCTGCACAGCAAGCAGTCAGGATGTTATATGAAGTCTTATATCGCGCGCGTATCTCCAGACTCGGACTCAAGGCGCAGGGATTTATTTATGCCGTGTGAGATGAAATTTTTTTTACACAATACATCACGCATTCACATCGACCAGCAGATCGCAGCCATTTCGGTGCATATCCTACTTTTTACGGCCTATTATTCCAAGTCACACGGGTATTTTGGGTGGTCATTTTTATCTTTGCCTATACAATTTTGCCAGGAAAGACCCTTTTGTCAAATCGTGGGATCTTTAACGTGCACACCCCAATGTAGTGTACACGAAGGGACCTCGGTTTTTCTTCTCATCCGAAAGACCAGCACTTGAACCCACCACCTAGGTTAGGAAAGGGGGGAGAAAATTGCTAACGCCCTGACCCAGGGTCAAAATCGCAACATCTCGCTTCTGAGCGCAAGTGCGTTACCACCCGACCACCCAGTCCTTTTTGTTCCAAATCAAACGTTGTTTTGCTCCAACCAAGACTGCAGATCTTGGCGAACATGTGGCATAAAAACTAGATTTGATGACCTTACCCGTACTCACCCTGAAAAGTGCCGATCTAGATTTTGCTATTTTAACAGAGGGGACAGAGGTTGTACCTCTCCTCATGCAGACACCGCATAACAAATATGTGTAACAAATCCAGTTGCAACACTGTAGTTTCATGGCTTAATTTCATTGACTGATTGAGTCAGCAGTAGTGAGTACTACATGTCATTATGATCATACCAGTATTAGTGAGTATTACAATTGGAGCAATCTGCAGAATTGTTACCAATACATCATCATAACAGGAATTCCTCAGTGCATGAGACATTGGTGTGTAGACATATAATACATAAATATGTAGATCTTTAAAACATTCAATGAGTCATGGGACTAAAAACTGCTAAAGCCTTATGTGGCAACATCACAAACAAACAAAATTAACCAACCCCAAATTATGTCAACCTCATGGCCCTTGTACTTGTAGTTCAAGTTGTACTGTTGTACTAGCCAACAGACATAAAAAGGAACTTAGCTCAGAAGGTGTTGATTGCTCTGCGTCATTATCAATATCATGATGCTGAGAGTCGAAATGCAGTTCAAACACAGACAGAACAAAATGGAATCTTTTAGTTTGAAATTGAATGAAAAAAAAAAGTATGGTCATGGTGTAGAAGTTTTGAACTTTAGCGTTGTAAATTCATTGCTCCGAATCAACTGCAATCTAACCCTCCGATTTATGTCCTAAGTCATTTACATACCTTTGGAGTTTTACGGAATGGGTATAACGTCCTTTCATCTAATCTAGT
>NW_027126065.1:0-12000 GCF_037325665.1 Littorina saxatilis | reverse complement strand
TTGTTTTTTTTCTTAATTGGTGTGCAGTGCGTGAGAAATTCCATAGTTCCGATTCACTAACTGTCACGCTTCGGTCAACAACAACGAAGAGAAAACCGGACCTAGCTTTGTAGTACAACACTACCCTAAAGGTGCGCAAGCACCCGCTGGTTTGGTCACGTGGAAACGAAATATCAAGAGACAGTTCTTCATGAGTGGTACTTGTTTAGCCATTTTCTCAGTGTCGGGATAAAATATCACACTCTTGAACGTGCGATAAAAAGTTGCTAGTTACACAAGGTGGTATCTGTGTGTATTGCAACAGGTTATGAGTGTCAAACAGCCTGTTATATAGAGCCCACGTGTGTCTGTGTTTATGATTGGTGTGTTATTTAATTCATTTTCAATCTTAGATATTATTATGAGACAAGTGCCTCGATGCTTTTCTTTTCTCCGTCAAATCCAGTTGAAGCAGAAACTTGTATTGCTTGCGACACGTTTAATCTCACTGCCACAGTTTTGGATTCAGTATAAATCAAGTTTATCCGGCGCCGCGCGCGCGCGTGTGTGTGTGTGTGTGTGTGTGAATGTGCGCGCGCGTGTGTGCCGCCCGTGTGTGTGTGTGTGTGTATGTGCGCGCTAGTATGTGTGTGTGTGGGTGGATGTATGTGTATACATATGTGTATGTGTGTGTGTGTGTGTGTGTGTTTGTGACCGTGTTTGCCGAACTGTTTTCAAGAGGAGCGTGCCCTTTAAAGGATCCTGATCTTCAGTTAAAGCGTTTATATATAAATTATATTTTTGGTTTGTTTGTTTGTTTGCTTAACGCCCAGTCGACCACGAAGGGCCATATCAGGGCGGTGCTGCTTTGACATATAGCGTGCGCCACACACAAGACAGAAGCACAGGCTTCATGTCTCACCCAGTCACATTATTCTGACACCGGACCAACCAGTCCTAGCACTAACCCCATAATGCCAGACGCCAGGCGGAGCAGCCACTAGATTGCCAATTTTAAAGTCTTAGGTATGACCTGGCCGTGGTTCGAACCCACGACCTCCCGATCACGAGGCGGACGCCTTACCACCAGGCCAACCGTGCCGGTATATATATATTTTGTTGTTGTTGTTGGTAATAACAAAATGACAGTATCAAAAGATAATTTGTCCTCAGCTGAGGGAGAAACAAACTTGCATTGGTCTCAAATAGTATTTTAAATATCAGCTGAAGAGACAATAACAAATAAGAATGATCGCGCAAAATATTGTATTATGAAAAAAGTTTATTTTCATCATTAATAAAAATAAAATTATGACAGTATTAAAAGACAGTCCCCCATCGGGCGTAGTGGCTTGGTGGTAAGACGTCGGCCTCCTAATCCGGAGGTCGTGAGTTCGAATCCCGGTCGCTGCCGCCTGCTGGGTTAAGAGTGGAGATTTTTCCGATCTCCCAGGTCAACTTATGTGCAGACCTGCTAGTGACTTAACCCCCTTCGTGTGCACACAAAAGCATACGACCAAGTGCGCACGGAAAAGATCCTGTAATCCATGTCAGAGTTCGGTGGGTTATAGAAACACGAAATACCCAGCATGCCTCCCCCGAAATCGGCGTATGCTGCCTGCATGGCGGGGTAAAAACGGCCATACACGTGAAAATCCACTCGTGCTAAAAACATGAGGGAACATGGGAGTCTAAGCCCATGAACGAAGAAGAAGAAGAAGAAGAAGAAGAAGAAGTCACCCACCCACACCCCATACGCGCACAAGTGCAGTCGTGTATTTGCGTCATCCACTTCATGACAATTCTCGTGACTGGGTCAGTCTCATGCCTTCTTTCTAGACACACGTGACATAAGACATAAGACATAAGACTTTATTTCAACCATGTGCAGTACACTAGGGACATGTTTTGGCCAGAGTACAATCAATCAATCCATACACGCCCTTCCAAACATCGCTTGCAATCTCCGTCACACACACTCTCACGCACGCCCGCATACATTCCCCACAACAGCACACACGCACAAGCATGCTCCTCCTTAACAAAACGTGTTTAACCATCAATTGTACATATGCGTAAAATAAACAGTATAGAAGTATCAGTAAGAATTATATATGTATCAGACATCAGTTATAATAATAATAATAATAATAATAATAAATAACTTTTCTATAGCGCGAGTCCCATCAATTGGCTCCAGGCGCTTTACAAATTCATTATAGAATAAACTAGCACAAATCAACAAGCATACAAAGCATACATTTAACTGAGACATAACACCAAGAACCCAAGCACTAAGCAAAACTATGACGACAATAACTAAAATCACAAATCCTTAATAATTTTAAAACCAAAACATTTATTACAATACTACACTGGGTAGGTGAACATTACAATGTTGTGCGCATATGGGGTGTGGATGGGGGACTGTCTTTTCAGTGATACTGTCATATTCTTCATTTGTTTGTTTGTTTGTTTAACGCCCAGCCGACCACGAACGTGCGCCAAACACAAGACAGAAGTCGCAGCACAGACTGTCTCACCCAGTTACATCCCAGATAGCATGCTAACGTTAAATTAACGTTAAATTAACGTTCGCGGTAAACGTTACATTAACGTAAAAAGTTAACGTTACATTAACGTTACTTTGCTCATCTGGTTAACGTTAATGTAACGTTAACTTTTTACGTTAGTTTAACGTTAGTTTTACCAAAAACTAACCATAAAATAACGTAAAATTAACGTTAATTTTACGTTAACCTCTAACGTAAAAATAACTAAAAACAAACCAAAACAAAACCATAATATAACCGTTAGATTAACGTTTATTTAACGTTTTTTTAACGTTTGCATGCAAACATAAAATTAACCAAAACAAAACCATAATCAAACGTTTTCATGCAAACGTTAAATTAACGTTCACATGCCAACGTTAAATTAACGTTCACATGCAAACGTTAAATTTACGTTCTCCTGAAAACATTAAAATAACATTTGCAAATACAAATTTGAATTAATGCACAGAAAATTCAAGATCACAAATTTTATTTAAAATTTAAATTGTTGGGGTCTTTAACAATTCAATATGTGAATACTAATTTGATAACAGTAACACTTTTAAAATGTTGAACAATGCAAACTAAATTCCTTCAATTGCTAAAACATGAAAATGTGAACTAAAAAAATATTACAACACATTTTTCAGTCTCAGTAAAATACCACAGCATAGTATTATCAATCGGGCAGGCAAAAATTATATGTAGACTTAATCTCATTGAAGCAATGCTACATTGACTAATAATAGTCTGAACTTGATAAAAAAAAAAATCATCAGAAGGCGATAACAGGATCAGCAATTAAGAATTTCAATCACAATGCTGGTATGGGTTCATCAAGGTAAATACCATAGGGCTGTGCAAACTCATTATCGACAGCGATCATTGTTAATGACAAAATCAGAGATGAAAACAATACAAATTATTTGCACAATCACTAGGGACATCCAGATTCAACCTTCGTCAGACGAACATTCGTCGGTGGTGGGGATTTCCTTTCTATTTTTAACTTTGTGCCTCAATGCGCATGCGCTCGGGTTTTCGCGCCCACCACGGCTTGCCGAAGACCGGGATCTGCGTGGTGAAAAAGGCGTGTTTGACGAACCTTAATCAGCAATCTTCGCGAGTACTTTTAGTCCTTTTCATAATGTTAAAAATATGTTTTATGTGCGCAGTGTTAAAGTTTGATATCTTTACGACGCTTCTGTGGACTGTGCATCTGTAAACTGTTCATTTTGGAGGCCTAGTGCATGAACACGGATACCCACACAAAACTCAGAACTTGAGTCAACGGGCGACATATCCTGCCAATTATCTCCCTTGATCTCTCTTGCACAAGACACTTGTTTCCACTAGGCCTATTTTGTTTTAGAGTTGGGAGATTTTACAGGAATGAATCTAAAAATCGAAAAAAATTGTCAGTGTTGCGTGTGTACCCAGCATATTCAGATGTCTGGAATATTCCGATAAAAAAGACTCGTCATATATAACGCTACTCGTCACGTCATCACTGTTTCGAAAAACAGACGAACGCGCACGAAGAATTTCGCGTAGATCTGGACCGAAATTGGAAAGTGGTGACCGTGACGGGATGTGACGTCACCACTTCAACAAACTCGCGAAGATCGGAACTCACGAACTTTTGACGAAGGCAAACCTGGATGTCTCTAGTAATACAAGCAAGTCAGTAGCACAAAATATGAGAAACGAAGGGATGTAAGCGCTATTAATGCATACACGTGCGACATGCATGTAAAGTCTTTTGTTCATTCAAAAGCGTGTTATTCTCACAGGTGCCAAGAAAATTGCTTCCACATAATCTCACTTACTCTTGTTGCACATGTCAAATAGCAGAGCAATTACGTCCCTTTGTTTCTCAGATATTAAAATAGCGCTCTGCTTCATTTCATTAAAATTCTTGCTATCACAAAAGATATTAACATATTTTGTGGAGTAGCTAGATGAAAAACAATCATCGATGAATAAAAATTAACAAGCAGCAAGACTGCAAGTTTTCTGCTCCACTTTGCCAAACGTGTGTGCACAGTGAATATTTGTTTATGAACTGTTGGTGTTAGTCCTGAATGATGGCACCCATGTAAATGAGGCTTGATGCCGGGCTGCTTTGCAAACACAGCATTCAGAAGCTGTGGGTCAGCAAAGGTGTTGAATCTTGTTAGTGAGATGGCGCGCAATGATGTCCTGTAGCACTGGCAGCTGCCTGCACTCGCTCTTTGACGCTGGTCAAACTTCTGGTCGTAGGTGAAGTCCACCTCACAGAATATGATGATGGTAATGGTGAGGGAGTAGTTCAACTTCTGCTTGAACTATGTGGCCAGGCCCAGCTCCCTGACTTTGAAGTGGTCATAATCTTATGCAGGATACCAACCTGGGATAGAGAAGGAAAAATGGTTCTTAGTCAATGGCTGGGATTACAAACTAAATCACACACGGTCCTTAGTCAATGGCTGGGATTACAAACTAAATCACACACACACACACTAACACCAACACACACTAACAGACACATACACTGACACAAATATACACTTACAAACACACATCTTTCTTTCTTTCTTTATTTGGTGTTTAACGTCGTTTTCAACCACGGAGGTTATATCGCGACGGGGAAAGGGGGGGAGATGGGATAGAGCCACTTGTCAATTGTTTCTTGTTCACAAAAGCACTAATCAAAAAATTGCTTCAGGGGCTTGCAACGTAGTACAACAAACACACATTCACACACATTAGCAGTAACAAACACATACAATACATGTACTAAGAAACACACCAATGTATACACACACAGACACACACACACACACAGGCACACACACACACAGGCACACAAGCGCACACACACACACACACACAGGCGCAAGTCCACATATGCAAAATCAAAAGTCTCAGCCCAATTTGTAACAACAGAGAAAGAAACAGAGAGAAAGAGAGAGAGAGAGATTGTGTGTGTTGCAAGCATTACACAACTGATATTGAAATTAAGCACCACAGAAAACAAGAAGAGCAAACGCTCGATCGAGTCACTTTCGCAGTTCTGAATATTATATGAGGCATCAGATGGACAGGAAGAAATTGCTATTCACAACACAATGCATTCCTGAAGAATGAGATTGCATGGATCGAGCAACAAAATATTTACCTTGGCATTAAAAATACTCTCATTAATCTCACATAAACAAACCCCATTAATAACTTAATTCACATAAACTAGCATCATTAATTTTTTTTCGAAGCAATCATATTAACAGTAGACACACTAACATTTGTTACTCTTAGAGCTGTGTCACTTTTATAGTTTACGAGAAAAGCCCAACGTTAAGTTGTGTGTTGACGAACAGGAAAGGCTAGTTATCTCCCCTGTGTTTCCGATAACGTTTGTAAAAAGCTACAGATGTAAATAATTTGATGTAAAGAATAATCCTATAAAGTTTGAATCAAATCCGATGAATAGTTTCAGAGATATGATATTTCAATTTTTTTCCTTCAAGACATACCTGTGACCTTGAAAAAGGTCAAAGGTCACCAAAGCAGACGTCAAAGTGTAGAGGTCACTGGGAGTCACGTTCACATAAAATTTGAGCCCGGTCACTTTTATAGTTTCCGAGAAAAGCCCAACGTTAAGTTGTGTGTTGCCGAACAGAAAAGGCTAGTTATCTCCCTTGTTTTTCTGATAACGTTCGTAAAAGGCTACAGATGTAAAAACTTTGATCTAAAGAATAATCCTACAAAGTTTCAATCACATCCGATGAACTTTGTCAAAGATATAAAATGTCTAATTTTTCCTTTGACGCTGACCTGTGACCTTGAAAAAGGTCAAAGGTCAACGAAACCATCGTTAAAGTGTAGAGGTCATTGGAGGTCACGACTAAACACAAAATATGAGCCCGATCGCTTTGATAGTTTCCGAGAAAAGTCCAACGTTAAGGTGGTGTCTACGGACGGACGGACGGCCGGACAGACTAACACTGACCGATTACATAGAGTCACTTTTTCTCAAGTGACTCAAAAAAGACGACACTGATTTAAACAATTCACTTACTGGTCAACAGTGTGAACTTTCAGCACAGACAACGGAAACTTCGATGTTTTTTCCCTCTTCCGATTGAATAATTTTGGTACAATCATCTGTCATCAATGAACTCATCAGTCTTCCCACCAGTCCAGACACCTCCCCACCAATTGCAGACTTGCTTGTTATCTGAGCGAATAAAAATCAATATAAATACATGTGCACAGGAATGAGAACAAGGATTCTCAGTTATCACAAAAACAAACAAGCACAGAATGACAACATGTTTTCCTAAATGTTATTAAAAACAGAAAAGTTCATCATACCAGTCCATCACTGAAACAGAAACGGTTGATATTGAATTTATGAGTGTGTGTGTGTGTGTGTGTGTGTGTGTGTGTGTGTGTGTGTGTGTGTGTGTGTGTGTGTGTGTGGGGGGGGGGGGTCTGTTACAAGCAATAAACAACTGACAACAATAATTATACATGTACCAAATTGTACTCACTGTTTTCAAAGCTGATAATTGTAAACCTTGATGGGTTGTCCCCTTCCAACTGCATGCTTTGGTACAGCCATCCTTCAGACTGTGGCCCCCTCCCATTGCCACCCCCATCTCCGATTGTAGACAGGATTTTTTCATCTGAAAGAAATAATGTCCAATTAATACGAATTTGCACAAAGGACTGGAAACAGAATTGTAAGTAATTCTGATTTAACCAACAAATGTACAAAAGCACAATGATAGATTATTTTCCCTAATATGTTCCAACTGACAGTTGAGTAATTACAGGTCACCAGAAAGGTCCACCACTGAAACAGGAACAGTTCAAATTGGAGTTTGTGTGTGTGTGTGTGTGTGTATATGTGGAAAGGGGTGGGGTGGGGTGGGGGATGCGTGTGTACATGTGTGTGTGTGTGTATATGTGGAAAGGGGTGGGGTGGGGTGGGGGATGCGTGTGTACATGTGACTGTATGTTTTGCAAGCATTACACAACTGATTATAATAATTATACAACAAATTGTTCTGTCAGTTACATTGAAAACTCATTTAAAAAAAACACTTACTGTTTTCCAATGCAAACCTTCAGCTTGTTGAAGAATGGAAACTGGTTTTGCTTTTTACCATCCAAATGCGATGAACGGCCATGCCATCAATCGGCTCACTTTTTTTTTGACCAGTTAAGGCACCTCCCCACCAAATGCAGACAGTTTTTTTTGTGGTATAACTATAAATCTGAAAGAATAAAAGCTATTTATTATGCACAACAGAATCATAAAAGGAATAGATTCTTAGTTCAAATCACCATTTCAGGCAACAACAACAATAAAGAAAAACAGCAAACACCTAAACACACACACACACGGTGACACACACACAGTGACACACACACACACACACAAACACACACACACATAAGAAACAAACACACTTTTTAGTCTTATATTCCAAGAAAAATACATAATAAAAAAGAAAAAGTCTCAATAATTAGCAAATCTATATCTTCCAAGTTCACTGAGGCAATACTCACTCAAAGTTTGTAAAACTCTTGAAACCAGTCCAGTAATTATGTCTTGCGCCTTCGGTCTTAGTATTGGACTGTCCAGTCTGGTTCGTTTCTGTTGGTGTATCACATAGTGTAATATTTTACACGGGTTTTACGGGATACCCATAGTGTGACAACCCTTCCGATAGTCACGGTTTCTCTTACAATAGTGCTCTTGCAACTGCCAGTTTTCAATCTTCCCAACGCATTTGTTGACAACGTGCCGTTACGTCCAAGTTCGATAACTAGGAACGAAAATTCTGAGTGACCTCCCTTGATCGCCAAGGGACAGTACTCTCAGTCTCAACCTTTCACAGTGGAATCGAAATTAAAAAAAGTTTCTGTAACAGTTTTTAAAACGCTAGCAACTTCAAAGCCAGTGTGACTGCTGACACATGTATAAGATAACATGCTACACTTCAGCATATATCAGGACTAATAGTAATACAGATCTTGTGACGCTGAGGCGAATGGCAAATGGAACTTTCAGCAGGAAGAAATTCAGGTAATGTTGAACTGTGCTGTTGTAAATTCATAGTTCACGATCCGTTGGCATTGTGATTGTTGACTTATTTTTCATACGAGTCACAAATATCAAAGCAATATCATGCATAACGATTGGAAAGGTGGATTTCTCTCTCTTTCTTTCCTGCCTTCTGTCTCTTTCTCAGTTTCAGTCTCTCTCTCTGTCTTTGTCTGTCTGTTACTCTCTCTCTCTCAATCTGAGACTTTCTCTCTCTCTCAATCTGATACTTTCCACACATGTGCACGCAGGGCACTTACTGTTCAATCTTACAGCTTCAGGTCAAATGCATAACTGTACAGTAAATAAGAGATCTCAGGAGAGGCATGGGGAGTTATTTTCGAAAATGATCTATTCAAAGACACTTAAAAATAAAAGTTAAATTTTTAAAACAAGGTTTGATTGACAACTGCTCTCTCCCCTCCCCCCACTCTATTCCCACTCTCTATCTCTCTGTCTTCATTAACAAGTAAAGATTTGAGTGTGTTTAGACTATTGTAATTAATGCAATTCACACATCAATGCTTTCAATTTTCATTGCAGGGTGGGAGGAATTACCATGAGGATGGAACAGAAAGCATTCACAGGGATGTAAACTACAAGGTACAACCCCGACATTCTGGCTGTTGAGGCCAAGTAAGTGTGTGTCACTGTGTGTGTGTGTGTGTGTGTGTGTGTGTGTTTGCAGGTAAAATCCTTGTTTAACGCTAAGATGAATCAGAATGTTCCAGCAGTCATATTATTATATTTATAACAGAAAATCATATTTGAGAGAAGGCAGTGTTATTGTCAGGCCTCAGCCTAGGGTCATTGATACATGCTGATATTATATGACGCATTGTTCTAATCCTTGGCTGGTCGGCCATCACATCATTTCGGCATGTTGGAGGTCTTCCGACAGAACAATTTGTTGTAGCTGGGACATCTTTACCTATGCATATTTTTAGTCAAGGTCCAACTGACATTCTATTGTCTTAGTCTGGGGAAAATTTTGTTGGAAGGTGTTCTGTGTGAGTGTGTGTGGGTGGGGTGGGGGTGTAGGTGGACGGGTTGGTAGGGCTGTTATCCGTGCCAGGCAGCATTGACATAGAGCATTTCATTCAAACACACAATGATGCTATCAAAGTTAGCAAATTCACAGAAGTAAATTCAACAATATTGGCATAATGCAAAGACAATTTAAACCTTATTTACCTTCAGTTCTATGTTCAGCAAAGAACAGCAAAGAACACCAACAAAGAAGACATAATTATAGTGTTTACACTGAAGTTCTGAAATAACACTGAATTCTTTGTTTTAAGATTGTTGCATTCTTTGTCTTTGCAGGTGTCATAGCATGTGGAGCAGATCTTCAAAGTCGCCTATTGCAGACATGTCATCGTCTGCACTGGTTGTATCAACAACTTTTTCCATGGCTACTGCTGCAGATTTTACAAATATATCGTCTGCTGCAAATTCAACAACTTCTTTGTCTGCTGGTGCTGCAAACTTAACAACTTCTGTGTCTGCTCCTGTTTAAAATTCAACAATTCTTGTTGTCTGGAGCTGCTGCAAAGTGAATGACTTCTTTGTTTGCTGCTGCAGATTTAACAAGTATATCGTCTGCTGCAAATTCAAGAACTTTTTTTGTCTGCCGCTGCTCCTGCTGCAAACTTAACAACTTCTGTGTCTGCTCCTGCTTAAAACTCAACAATTCTTGTTGTCTGGAGCTGCTGCAAAGTGAATGACTTCTTTGTGTGCTGCTGCAGATTTAACAAATATATCGTCTGCTGTAAATTCAACAACTTCTTTGTCTGCTGCAGATACTACACATTCAACAACTTCTGTGTCTGCTCCTGCTTCAAATTCAACAATTCTTTTTATCTGCTGCTGCAAAGTGAGCGACTTCTTCCTCTGCTGGTGGTGTTGCAAATAACCTCATATTTCCTTGTCTCTTCTGGCATCATTTCAGATGTATAATATATATCTGCAAAGACTTTTTTAAACCCAAAAGATGGAATAGAATTGGTAAATTTCTAGGTACAGAACCTAAAAGTGTGATATATCCAAACTCACTTCTAGAAACTTTAGAACTGATTCAACTTTTGACATTTTCATCATGGTTGTGTATTTTTTATTTTTTATATTGTGGAAATATCAGGGAATGATGAATAAATGTTTAGAACATATTCTCAAAACATGTTTCTAATGGTTTTATTTATTTGTCTTTTGTTTTGTTTTATGTTAGCATGTACACTGTTTGGCTCAAAATATGAGACCTGGCCAGTACCATCCTTCCAATGAGACAGAGATCAAAAATCAACAGCCTGCATGCTCTCCGGATTAAGTAATACAACAAGATAAAATAGCGTTAGCTGCAAAGTTAACCATTCTCACCAAAAACCTTTTTCAAACTTTGATTTGTTGGTGTTTGCTTGTCTTTTTTTAACACGGTTTTAGCTACATATATAACAAACACTACAACAACAGCAGACAGAAAAGATTATGGGAAATGCATCTTCAAATAAGAAAAAAAAATTACAAAGCAAAAAAAAAATTTAAATACAATTATTTTCCTTATGATTTGTTTGATTATGTTTTTGGGGGTTCTTTTTAATGTTAGCACTCAACGTGAAAAATACATTCAAACAGCAGTTGTATTATACTTTTATTTTGGTCAAATTGACATTAGCGGTAAACGTTAAATTAACGTTAATTTAACGTTATATTATGGTTTTATTTTGGTTAAATTAACGTTTAATGTTAACGTTAATTTAACGTTTATCTTGATGAGTAAACTAACCTAAATCTAACGTTAATTTAAGGTTCGCCATAAAACGTGAAAGAAACGTAGCCATAAAGCATAAAACTAACGTTAATTTAACGTTACATTATGTTTTTTTTTAATTTTTTTTTTTTTTAACAAATACATTTTTTTGAAAGTTTTGTTTTTGATATATATGTCAATTAAAAAAAAATTATATTTAAAAAAAAAAAAAAATTTTTGACATTTAAAAAAAAAAAGTTTCTTGTTCAAGTTGTTGCCACCACAACAATAACTTTTTTTTTTTTTTTTTTTTTTTTTTGATTTTGCTTTGATTTTGAACGGTTATGTGTCAACGTTTATTTAACGTTTTTTTTAACGTTTCAGTGCAAACCGTTTTTTAATTGTTTTCGGGCAAACGTTAAATTAACGTTTGAAATTGGTTTGATTTTGAACGGTTATGTGTCAACGTTTATTTAACGTTTTTTTAACGTTTCAGTGCAAACCGTTTTTTAATTGTTTTCGACCAAACGTTAAATTAACGTTTAAATATGGTTTGATATTGAACGGTTATGTGCTAACGTTTATTTAACGTTATTTTAACGTTTCAATGCAAACCGTTTTAT
>NW_027126064.1:0-22915 GCF_037325665.1 Littorina saxatilis | reverse complement strand
AAACGAGAAGAGACCATTTGTGGAAAAGATACAGCCGCTTCTATTTTTAGATCAGTGGGCTTAACTGTGGCACAGGCGCCTGCGATCTGTCAGAAAAAAACACTTCTGCTTTGAGCCGCAGGAAATTTATGGTTATTGTTTGGTAAAGTGAAGAATATAAGCTACATGTCATTAATTAATTCTGAGGATGAGAGTACAGTCTCACTTTGGCAAAGGGCGTAAGAATACGCTCTGTGGAAAAGTTAGCGCACTCCAAGAGTGCGCTAACAGATTTAAGCGCATCGCCATTAGCCAGTCAACTGGTTCACATCAGTCATGTGACACCAGTACTTGTGTGTGCGTGCGTGCGTGCGTGCGTGTGTTTTTCCCCTTTTTTTTCTTTTTTCCCCCCTTTCTTCCCCCCCCCCCCCTTTATGAATGTGTATTACTTTTCGTCTGTATGCCTGTGCCCTTGACATCATCCAACCACTTCTCTCCCCTTTCATTCATTTCCGTTCCTAGAGTTCCTTCCCCTTTTTGCGTGTTTCCCCTCCATTTTCTTTCAAACCTTGTTCGTTCCGTGTTGCGTCTGCTTTTTGTTGTCTTTTGTGTTCTTGTTTTTCCTGATGAAGCTTCCAGAAGCGAAAATTCGTTATCGTCTTGTGTCGTCTTTGTATCGGTGAGAACAGTAATCCTTTGTTTTTTTTAACTTTGTTCATCTTACCACAGTCACTTCGTTGTTTAGATTTGTTGACAATTATTATTATTAAGTAAGTTAATTTCTTACCTTTAACTCATCCACCTCGTTCCTGAGATTTTCGACGGTTTTGTCGAGCTTTTTCTTGCGACTGTACAGCAACCTCAACTTGACGTGTTCGTGGTCTATCACGGCCACCACCAAACCTGGAACACGCACAATGTCACCAACGATTAACCGGATTCGGTATCATATATAATTATACGCATAGCTTCAGGGATACGAAATAAGAAAAAGAAGAAAAAGAGAGGCGGAACAAAAATGAAGGAGAAAGAAAGAAAAAAACACACGCACAGACAGACAGACAGGCAGACAGACAGGCAGACAGACAGACAGACAGACAGACAGGCAGACAGACAGACAGACAGACACACACACACACACACACACACACACACACACACACACACACACACACACAGAGCAAGGTACAAACGCCCATACACAGACACACACACAGATACACACAGACACAAATACACACACATACACATACACACAGACACACACATATACATACCCACACACACAAATACTCACACAAACACACACATACACAGACAAACAGACAGACACACACACACACACATACGTGTATAAGGTCACAAATGAGGACTTGCTAATACACACATTCACACAACGGATAGTGCGTTTGTAGTGCACTTGCACTACAACGGCACTGGGCGCAGTGCCTTTGTAGTGCACATGCACTACAACGGCACTGAGTGCAGTACTCGCTCCGGCATCGACGAATTTTACACTTAAAAAGGCACAAAATTTGACCTATTTCGTCGCCTATAGAGGACGGAAAGAATGTCATTTTGAACATTGTTATGACATTCTTTCCGTCAAATTGAGGCATGTACTTTCAGGAAATATAGTTGAAAAAAATGGGGAATTTTTTGGCATCCCCATTTTTTTCAAATTCCCCATTTGTTACCAAGTGTGTACAGATTTTTTCCTCATTTGTATAGATGTACACGCCCCCACACACACACACACACACACACACACACACACTAATAAACACACATACACACAGCCACAGACACACAGACACACACACAGACACACACACAGACACACACACACACACACACACACTGATTAGTGAGCTCGCACGAACGATCGACACACTGGCTGCCTGGTTTGAAATCTCAAAGAAACGATCTGAAAGCCAAGCAGCACGCATGGAAACACGAAACTTAGTAATGATCAACTGACACAGGCATACTCTAAAAGTTTTCTTTTGATTACAGTTTAAACGAAAGACGAACAAAAATGTCTTGTATGTTGCAAAATCAATGCAAATTTAATATCTTCCTGGTGAAAAAAACCTTGTTGAAAAACGTTTACACAGGATGCCGATCACATTGCTGACATCTCCGGGGACTTACGCCAATCCGAAGAAAAATGCAGGAAAATGAAGCCATAATTGGTAAATGATGGGGAACGCAAAGCAAAGGGATCTTGCCTGGCAGCGGTTATTCAACAGAAGAAACAAGTCGCGTGAAGCGATATCACCACATTTAGTCGATCTGAAATTCCTCCGAAAGCGGCGCATGGCTGCCTAAATGGTGGGGTAAAAACGGTCATAAACGTAAACATCCACTCGTGCAAAAACACGGGTGAACGTGGGAGTTTCAGCCCATGAACGCAAAAGAAGAAGAAGAAGTCGATCTAAAACTAAAAGATCGACACTGAAAACCCGGGATCAGTCATCAATGAGTAAGACTTGACTAGCCGAAATCCGAAGACTGGTTTCCGCGAAGCATGCGACCATAGGATGTTTTGTCGAGAATGATCAGCAACGCTTTCTAAGTTAAGTTTATCATCTGTACCTTAAGAGTTTGTCTGTCTGTTCACTTTTAAAGCGATTGGGTCGACGTCCTTGTGAATGTTTTCTTTTGTCATAAAATAAGCGTTATAACTTACCATTCTAGTATTTTCATTACGAATGTTGGAACGTTAGCAGTCTCTCTGTTTTTGGATGTGGGTCGGTCTTAAAAACACTAGACACTGCTCTAGGACTTTGCACAGTTTTTAAGTAAATTGCATTATAAACAAAATGCATTGACCAGACACAAATTGTACCACCCCCCCCCCCCTTCCCATACCATCCACTCAACTCAAAACAGGTACAAAGACCCCCCATTTAAGGCTTTCCCCTGTTCAAGACCTTGATTGTTTAGATGTTCTTAACATCTGTAAAATTAACCCCAGTTTAAGACACATTTTAAGACTGATTTTCTCAGATTAATTTTTTTGGAGGTCTTAAAAGAGGACTATAAAGTGTGGACAAGGAAGGGGGAAGTACTCGCTGTTAACAAGGAAGGGGGAAGTACTCACTGTTAACAAGGAAGGGGGAAGTACTCACCGTTAACAAGGAAGGGGGAAGTACTCACTGTTAACAAGGAAGGGGGAAGTACTCACTGTTAACAAGGAAGGGGGAAGTACTCACTGTTAACAAGGAAGGGGAAGTACTCACTGTTAACAAGGAAGTACTCACTGTTAACAAGGAAGGGGGAAGTACTCACTGTTAACAAGGAAGGGGGAAGTACTCACTGTTAACAAGGAAGGGGGAAGTACTCACTGTTAACAAGGGGGAAGTACTCACTGTTAACAAGGAAGGGGGAAGTACTCACTGTTAACAAGGAAGGGGGAAGTACTCACTGTTAACAAGGGGGAAGTACTCACTGTTAACAAGGAAGGGGGAAGTACTCACTGTTAACAAGGAAGGGGGAAGTACTCACTGTTAACAAGGAAGGGGGAAGTACTCACTGTTAACAAGGAAGGGGGAAGTACTCACTGTTAACAAGGAAGGGGGAAGTACTCACTGTTAACAACACGAATGACTCTCCAGGGCAGGAGGAAGGCCAATATAAAGATGGAGTCGTCCAGAGGAAAGGCCGACAACCCTTTCAGAAACACAAGATCCACAACGAAGGACGCTAAAATGATCACAGCATCAAATACCTGAAACACATGTTTAAGCAATGATCAAAAAAGTGTAATCACAAAAAAACAACCTAAAAAAACACACACACAAAGAAACAAACAAAGAAACAAACAAAGAAACAAACAAAGAAACAACAACAACAACAACAACAACAACAACAACAACAACAACAACAACAACAACGACAACAACGACAAAAGCAACAACAACATAAGACACAAACAAACAAACAAACAAACAAACAAACAAACAAACAAACAAACAAACAAACATTCTGAACAGAAGTTTTCCACTTTTGAACACACTTTTTGTAACCAGATTTGAACACAGTGTGACATCTATATCTATATATATATACGACTTGTGTCTGTCTGTCTGTCTGTCTGTCTGTCTGTGTGTGTGTGTGTGTGTGTGTGCGCGATGCACGGCCAAAGTTCTCGATGGATCTGCTTCAAATTTGGTGGGCATATTCAGGTACACCCGGGACAGGACACAACCTGGTCGATATTTCAACACGTGCTCTCAGCGCGCAGCGCTGAACCGATTTTGGTTCCACCTCAGCTACCCGGGCCCCCATACCGACACACCAAAGCCGCTAGACCACATCACAACGCCAAAGTTCTCGGTGGATCTTTTTCAAATTTGGACACCGTATTCAGCTACACCCCGGACACAATATCATCGATGAGATATTTCAACACGTGCTCTCAGCGCGCAGCGCTGAACCGATTTTGGTTTTTCTGTTCATTTCACCATTCCCAGTAACTCTTCCTTATCTTCTCCAGTGTTTTGCGTTTATCTCCCTTCCTTCGTGTGGCTTCAATCCATATTCCCGTTTCTACGTTACTATTTTTAGAATGTCACTGCGCTGTCCAGAACGCTTCCCTTGCACCCGTAAGTTGTTCTTACTGTCAAAGTGAAAAGGTCGAATCAATTTATAGCCACGCGAAAAATACACTGTCACCTATCTCTATATATTTATAGATATACATATATATATACGGCTTCTCTGTGTGTGTGTGTGTGTTTGTGTGTGTGTGTAAGCAACACCTGTGGATTATAGAGTTCTGTTTGTGATGGGGTCTAGCGGCTTTTGTCTGTCTGTATGTTCTGGCATTTGAGAAGCCACAACAGATAATATAGGGCTAAGAATTAAGCTCTAAAATTCTCAATCCCGTTTGACAGGACTTCGCCTTCAAAGGTGATTGTGGTGAACCGCCACGCTGTCTGTCTCTGTCTCGCGATTCACCCCGGCGAAGCCGGGTATTCCTCTAGTATATATATATATATACGACTTGTGTCTGTGTGTGTGTCTGTGTGTTCGCGATGCACGGCCAAGGTTCTCGATGGATCTGTTTCAAATTTGGTGGCCATATTCAGGTACACCCGGGACACAACCTGGTCGATGAGATATTTCAACACGTGCTCTCAGCGCGCAGCGCTGAACCGATTTTGGTTTTTCTCTGGATCCATTCCCAGTAACTCTTCCTTATCTTCTCCAGTGTTTTCAGCGTTTATCTCCCTTCCTTCGTGTGGCGTCAATCCATATTCCCGTTACTACGTTACTATTTTTAGAATGTCACTGCACTGTCCAGAACGCTTTCCTTGCACCCGTAAGTTGTCCTTACTGTAAAAGTGAAAAGGTCGAATCAATTTATAGCCACGCGAAAAATACACTGTCATCTATCTCTATATATTTATAGATATAGATATACATATATATATATACGGCTTCTGTGTGTGTGTGTGTGTGTGTGTGTGTGTGTGTGTGTGTGTGTGTGTGTGTGTGTGTGTGTGTGTGTGTGTGTGTGGGCAACACCTGTGGATTGTAGAGTTCTGTTTGTGATGTGGTCTGGCGGCTTTGGTGTGTCTGTATGTTCAGGCCTTCCTTTGAGAAGCCATAACAGTTATTCTCAATCCCGTTTGAGTGGACTTCGCCTTCAAAGGTGATTGTGGTGTTTCGGCACTCGGTTACATTTGGCGTCGTCGACAGCGATGGGACTCGACATGAAATGTTCAGGCCACAAAAATTACCCATAGACATACACCACAAAGTAGAACGTGTTTTGTTTTATTCTTTGGTTTGACTTTCCGACAACTAATCTTTCTTGTTTTCAAATCAATGTTTAAGATGACATTTAGCTGAACTCTGATGCCATTAAAAAATACGTTATTCTTGTTGCGTGACACCTGAGCTTGCGGCGACCATTATAACTTATTGATTTAGCTTCTTGCTCACAATGTCGCTAAGAATAAAGCCATAAATATGGCGTTGACATTTTGCTTCCAGGCACTTACAAATCAGGCACTTACAAAACTACATTCTGAACTCTTTGTTATTGTAGTTTCATAAATGTTACAGAAATTGTTTTTCTTAGGGCAACAGTTAACACAAATGGAACAAAAAAACAACAAGATGGGTAAGTCGTTGGAACGTTGTTATTGACAAAATTACGTGACAGTCACGAATATATCGACCCAAAGGAATGATTCATTCGCTCGGCTTCCTGGCGATTACTGAATTTCATGAAGATAAGTTTTGTGTGATATTTATTTGTCTCTTCATTTTACAAGACCGTTGGGTCGACATATTCGTGACCGTCACGTAATTTTGTCAATAACAACGTTCCAACAACTTACCTATTTTGGTTTTTTTATTCTGAATTTTGGAACGTTGGCAGTCTCTTTGTTTTTGGATTAACACAAATGGGTTGCAGCACAAGAAGATTAGAAACGAATTGTTGATTGTGGTATAAGCTGATGTCGGTTCAGATATTTTCCACTCACCTCTATTCTTCGTTTCACAAAATGCGTACCGGAACATAACATCTTGAGTATGACCTGCAAAAAAAGAAAAACACAACAAGATAAATGTTTCAGTAGATGGTCTACGTAAATATCGTTTTCAGAAGCAAGTATTTTCTTTTATTATCACTGGTTCTGGCTGAAGTGTGAGTGAGAGAGTGAGAGAGAGAGAGAGAGAGAGAGAGAGAGAGAGAGAGAGAGAGAGAGAGAGAGAGAGAGAGAGAGAGAGAGAGAGAGAGAGAGAGAGAGAGAGACAGACAGACAGACAGACAGACAGAGACAGGGACGGACAGAGACGGAGAGAGAGTCAGAGAGAGAGACCCGTTACTGCCCTAAAAAGCAGAGTTAGTTTGCATAACCCAACAGAGACTGAAAAATAATGGTGTAGCAGAGTGCTGCCCGCCCCTTTCTTTTCACAGAACGACTCTATTGATCCGGCAGGGATCATCTTCAAAGGGAAAAGGAATTGTGTCGCGTACCAGCAGGGATTGCAGCGGATTAGCGATGACTTTATTGCCCGCTCAGAGGGATGTGGTTCGAAGCGGTTTAAAGATGCACTCCTTCTCGTATAAGGGCAGCACCTTTCAAATGACATTAACAGCCTACCGTCGAGAAAATTACTTATTCTGTTACCCAAAAGTAAATGAGAAATACTGCTAATAGAGATATTTTTTGGACTGTACTAGTTCTGTACTAAAGTGACGCTATTCTATTGTCAAATATGTTTCTCTCCCCAAGAAAACACTGTTAGAAATACCTTAACATTGTTTAATTTGTTTTTACTGTTAGAAATGTCAGCGGGTTATTTTGCAACTGGGCTAGCCTGAATCACTCTAGCGGATCCGTACAAGGTTTATACAAGGGTAAAAAAAAATAGCTGTCACTGTAAATTCGTTTGTATGTGCCTTAAAAAGAAACTATCCAGGTATCCTCATCCTTCATCAAACCATACCGAAGCTCACGTTGAAAAAAAACCCATCCACCCTCGTTGAACAAATGTTGCGCGGAAGAATTCTGTTAACGGTCTTCAAACAAATAATTAATGCTTGAAATTGCATGGAATACCTCCAAAGACACACAACCCCGCATCCAACCTCCCAGGTGAACATTCATAGCACGAGAGGAAGTGCATTTATCTCAGCCGCTCAAGATTATTTAATGATGCAGCTGAGGTCTTCCAAAACAAGTCTTGGTCGCACATTTTTGGATTAGATTTTGCCTGGTAAAGTGTTGTCTGCAGATTTATCAGCGGCTGTGCTCATTTTTAAGATATGAAAATTAATTCTGAACAGCTCACACACGATACGTGCGAGAAGCAACGACACACCATTAAAACCTCTCCCTCATTCCTCTCTCCATCTTGCATCTTGCCATCCCCCCCCCCCCCCCCCTGTTACCTCCCGCTTTCGCCCACGCAAACGTCAACCTAATTCACATGGGATGACAAAAACCCATCCCCTGTATACATGCCAGCATGTTCTTCGCGTCCAGGACTTGTCTCGGGACACCCAAACGAACCGTGCAGTCAAGCGTTTTGATTGGTCCCTCTCCGCCTCTCAGACTTTAATGCAGGAGAGAGGCAGAAAGCAGGGGAGCGAATAACGTGCAAGTTATTGCCAGCACCTCTGGAAAACTTGATGAGGAATAAGGGGAAGAGAGAGAGAGAGAGAGAGAGAGAGAGAGAGAGAGAGAGAGAGAGAGAGAGAGAGAGAGAGAGAGAGAGAGAGAGAGAGAGAGAGAGAGGAACAAGCGCATGCTTGAGTACCGACGAGTGAAACTGAGTTGTGCAAGAAAGGGTTTCAAATCACCGTCTGATGAGGTCCTCAATCCTCCTGCCCTCTCCCCTATTATCCCCCCCTTCCTCCTTGCTTCTTCCTCTTTCTCCTGTCCTCATCGTTCTTCCTCCCATCGCCATCGCTTTTTTATGCTCTCCCTCAGACTTGTGAGGACTGTGTACACTTAGGGAGTCTAAAATCGTCTTCGCGACTCTCTTGACCCCAGCCTTGTATGGGTTTTGAAGCAATAGCAAAAGAGGCAAAGTACAGTTTGGGAAGTTTAACAGCGTCACTGCGAACTGAACAGGATTTTTTGACATTTAAGAGGAAAAAAAACCAACCCACAAATTACCCATGCATGTGTGTTATCTTTCATTTTCATTCATTTTCATTTCTGTATTGTCCCATCGCTGGGAAATTCGGGTCGCTTCCTCCCAGTGGAAAGCTAGCAGCAACGGAGTCGCGCTACCCAGGTGTCCGCATGTTTAGGTGTATTCAGCCACCTGCAATTATGGCAGAATGACCAAGGTCTTTTACGTGCCATTGTGGTGACACGGGGGTGGGACATGGCTTCCGTCTCTGGGTCTGCACATAAAGTTGACCCGTGTCCGTCCCGGCCCGAATTCGAACCTGCGACCTTCCAATCACAAGTCCAGTGCTCTACCAACTGAGCTACTGGGCCCCCTCTTGGCGTCATAATCATGACAAGCGATTGAAAAAGTGGTCGCACTTCACGAGCAATTTCATCTTACCTTTACTTTATCCCCCAATCGTTTGGGAAACTCGGAAAGCTTCCTTCTAGTGGAAAGCTAGCAGAAACAAGAGTAGCGTTACCCAGGTACAGGGTGACCCCCCAAAATTCAACCCCCAAAATGCTTATAACTTTTTACATCTGATGACCGAGTCGATCGCCGAAATTGGAAACTTGTTTTGAAATTGCACAAATGTGAGACCCTTTGACATACAAAAATTGCCACATTGTGGACTGGTCATGCATAGGCTAATCTGAAGTTTATATACACCAAATATAATGTAATTCGGCCAACAGATGCAGAATAACCAAGGACTTTTATATGCCACGGGGTGGGACATGGGTACCGTATCCGAGTCTGCAAATACAGTTGACCCGTGTTTATCCCGGCCCGGATTCGAACCCTCTGAGGCTGCACATACACTGTATACAGAGGTGGAATTAGGCCCTATCTGTCTTTTGGCTGGGATGAAACATGAGGCAGTAAAAGTTACAGGGGATTGCAACATGAGTTAGAAAGTTGTTGACAGATGTTCACATGTTATTGTGGAGTAACTTGTTTCGTATCAGGTGCTAAATAATTTACACCGAGTGACACGGACGCAAATTTGACATTTCACAATCCAAATGTAAAATCAGATTTCCCTTGGGAGAAAATAGGGTGATAGGAATTGCAAAATAGGCAGAAAAGCTCGTTCAAATAACTATGTTCCCATGTTTTGTTCTGTAAATATGTTCATCTCAGCTGCAAAAACCGAGTGACACCGACAAAAATTGTACATTCTATATTACACATTTAAAAGCAGATTCAGGGGGGGGGGGGGGGGGTGAAAATAGTGTGAGGGGGATTGCAAACTATCTGGAGCAGGTTCGGCATAACTGTTTCCTTGTGCGTTGGGTAGTTTGTTCATATCTACAGGATACAGAAATCAAGACATTACAAAGGTTTATTCGCTCGAACCAGGTAAACTAATTGTGAACTGAGAGTGGGTGAAAAGATGACAAAACACGAGACAAATAACTGACACTGTAAATTGATAACGGAGTTAGTATCTGGTAGTTCGTGTCATGGTTACAAGATGACGTAACATGTCCGGTGTAACACGAGAAAATGACTCCCAAGAGATGTTTACTGCGGAGTAAAAATTTCGTACGAAAATGTTACTCCCTTTACGAAAAAAGTACTCCTCTATTACACGAGAAAATTACTCCCCACGACAGGTGAGTTCCGAGTAAACATTTCGTACACAAATGTACTCCCCTGACGAATAAATAACGAATAAATTACTTCATCCTAACACGAGCAATTTAAATTCCCATGCCAGGTGTACGAAGTTTGTACTCCCTTGTCCCCTGTTAGTCTTGGTGGTGAAAGGGGTGGAAGGGGTAGAGGGAGGGTAGCGCAACATTCGTTTGTGCGAAATCACATATTGGCATTATCCCTTCGCCCGCATTCCATTTTCGCGTACAAGATTTTTACTGGAAGTAAAAAAAAAATAGGGAGTAAAAATTTCGTGGAGGGAGTAATTTTTTCGTGCCTTGGGGAGTTCTTTTCTCGTACGAAAGGTGTACTCGGAGTAAGAATTTCGTACGAATTTTTCGTGGAGTAAAAATTTCGTATTACACCGGGAGGTACAAGGTATACACAACTTCGACAAAAAAAGAAGAGATTTTGAAGACGCTATAGGCACCTTATCGTAAACACGATTTCAAATGCAAATGTTTGCAGCGGGGAGAGGCGATGCATTATTTCAAATTTTTGTGTGATAATACACTCGTGCCAAAATGTTAAGGTGTTACGAGTGTGTTTGAGTTGCGGTTCTTGCTCATGTTTATACTCACTGAGTTACTTCCCTTGGATCTGGATCTAGATCTGGATCTGGATAACCCGCCTGGGTTGGTGGTTTGCGGGTGCGAATGCGTATACGCACGGTTCAGTGTGCTTTCGCGAAAGGGTGTGTCATATGCACGGCTAGAACTAAGATACTTCTTGATTTCAGTAAATAGTTTCATTACATGTCAACTAGTTCGTTTTTAAATGATTTTTTAGAGATCGCCAAATGGTATTGTGTGAATAACATCATTCGATTGATTGTACGCACGGCGCCGTGCTTCTAGTAGCTCAGTCCATTCCTTCTTTCCGGTGTGGAAACAGACGTGTTTCTGGCGAAAGAATCGGCGTTTTCAACTCGCCATATCTTCATATTCATTCGGACTAGAACAACGAAATATAAATTTCTTGTAAAAAAAAATCCCGAGCCTTGCGACTCTGGTAGTCATTTTCTTACGCGAAGCGGCCTTTGGTAGGTACGACAGTTTTAGTCACCCAAGTATATATCTAAAACGCACGTGGACGAGTTTTCAATGGCGTATTTGAAGTCTGTGAATGTTGTGATTACAAATCATTTCGGGGCACCCCTCAGTCTATACGTACAGACAAACAAATTGCATGGAACGAAAGTTGAGAGGCTGGACTGTAAGTTGTTGTTTTGACTTTTACAAATCTCGCAGGTCTTTTATGCAAAACAGACTCAAAATTGCATTGTTCACGCAAGTGTAGATGACGAGACTATCGAAGGAATGGAATACACTTGCCTACAGATATAATAGACAGACACTGTCTATTTATATCTATGACTTACCCTCGCCCATATGTTAGAATAAAGAACATACTTTGCTCTTTTGAATAATGTATGATTTGGCACTGTACACAGGATTTTAGACCTGCCCCCGAAGTGATTTTTCCATAAACCCGTCAAAAAGCTCACTCTGTTTTGGCCGTAAAAAGCGCCCAAATGAAGTCAATTTCTAACCTGTGTCATGTGTTCGAAGGAGTACATCTCAGCGATGCCATTGCCTTGCAACCTCAAAGAAATATATTTTAATAACCCGCTAAATGAACGTTTTTTTAGTGTGAAATAAAAGCCGGAGATTTGCTTCGTTTCTTTGCTGCGACACAAAACCAAAACCAACTATAGATCTGCGGTGACATTATGAGTTCGTTTTCGACATTGCAGTGAAGTTGCGTGGATCTTCGACGATTCCCGTTCGGTTTAATGTGGATAGAGCTTTGATTGAATGTAACTGCTTTGAAAAGTTACAACATGAGTCCTTGGGATCGATGTTTTTCGGTAAACTTCTTCGTATCCTTGACTTTACTTTTGACTTGAACAGATCCAGATCGGCTGGGGCTGTTGATCGCCTACACAGATCTATATGAAGTTGACTCGACACGGCGAACCGCCGAATCCGTGCCCTCTCGTCGGTCCTACCCCCAAATCCCTTACCAGCCTCAGAATTCTAACCTCACTGGCGTACTATGTGTGATTATCCCTTCCTCATGAAAGAGAAAGTGGAGAAAGGGGAAAAATGAAGATTTTTTCTTAAGTACTACACAACAGTCAGGGATAGTCAGGGATTGTTGACATGTACATTGTCAAGATCGAGGTCAAAACAAATTTTAAAAGCTGTTGGACACTGCACTAGTTCTAATCAAGGCGAGTCTGGAACAATAGGTCCACCCCACCAAAAAGTCAACATGGAATTAGTTATGAACAGTCATAACAAGTTCAGTTTGGGGTCTTTTTCAAATCTGTTTGCTGCATCTTTTCTGTGACCATTCTGGCTATGCACTGACAGTCAAAAAAGTGAAGAAGGGAAAAATGAAGATTTTGGGTGTTGGGTTTTTTTTGACAAATTTTTTTAAGTCCAAAAAAGATGAGAAATATTCAGTTTTGGGTCTTTTTCAAATCTGTTTGATGCATCTTTTCTGTGACCATTGTGGCTATGCACTGACACACAAATAAGTGGAGAAAAGGGAGAAATGAAGATTTTTTCTTACTGCACAACAGTCAGGGATTAGGGTTACATGTTTACATGTACATTGTCAAGAGGTCAAAACAAATTTTAAAAGCTGTTGAACACTGCACTAGTGTTACTCTAATCAAGGCGAGTCTGGAACAATAGGTCCACCCCACCAAAAAGTCAACATGGAATTAGTTATGATTTTTTTTTAGCCTTTTGGCTTGGGTACGGCCAAGTGAACAAGGTAGGAAAGGTTAGAAATAGTCATAACAAGTTCACTTTTGGGTCTTTTTCAAATCTGTTTGCTGCATCTTTTCTGTGACCATTGTGGCTATGCACTGACACTCAAAAAGGTGGAGAAAGGGGAAAAATGAAGATTTTTTTCTTACTACACAACAGTCAGGGATAGTCAGGGATTGTTGACATGTACATTGTCAAGAGGTCAAAACAAATTTTAAAAGCTGTTGGACACTGCACTAGTGTTGCTCTAATCAAGGCGAGTCTGGAACAATAGGTCCACCCCACCAAAAAGTCAACATGGAATTAGTTATGATTTTTTTTGCCTTTTTGCTTGGGTACGGCCAAGTCAAAAAGGTGAGAGGGGTTACAAATAGTCATAACAAGTTCAGTTTGGGGTCTTTTTCAAATCTGTTTGATGCATCTTGTCTGTGACCATTGTGGCTATGCACTCAAAGTCAAAAAAGTGCAGAAAGGTGCCAAATGAAGATTTTTCCTTCTTTCAAGACAATGTGTGATTTGGCACATTTTGCCTCAGTCTTTATCAAGAGCCTGTCTAACCCACTTTGAAGCTGTTGGAGACTGCAGTAGTGTTCCTTACATCAAGGCGAATGCACAATGGTGCATTTCGAACCAACCCCCCCCCCCCCCTAATGTTCACTTTAATATCAATCAATCAATAGTTATTCAGTCACAGTTTAACTAACTCATTCACCCTCATCACTCACTCATCCATCCATCACAACAACACTGTTTGATGCACAAACTGCCTGCCTTCCGCACTGGGAAGCCGCTTCGCTTCGCAACAACAACAACAACACTGAAAACTCGCCGGGAAATACCCCCACCACACGTGTCACACGTGTGCTTGTTTCTTCCGACTAATATCAATTTTGGAGGAAAAAAAGGACAAAACTGGATGAAAAATTCTACGGCCCCAGCAATCTCATTACTCTGAAAGGGGAACCGGAAGTGGCTGGTCCTCAGGTTTCGAAGTTGACCGATATTCCCACTAAAGTGACCTAGATCCAAAGCCAGCCATCCATTAGAATGTAGGTCCGTGCTCCCACAGTCCAATGCCGCGAATTGTTGTTACAGCCCCTGACTTTTTTATGTACGGAATCCGGTAGTCTTTTTGTTGTTGTTAAATAATTATATTGCCAAACGTTATGACATTTTGGGATAATTGAACAAGTTTCAATACACATTGGCTGAGCACCTGTGTGCTCAAAGGAAATGTCGCTTGTTTTTATCAAAACTAATTTTCAATGGTCATTCGTGCAAACCGTCACACAAACATGCGTGCCTCTGTGCCTCTGTGAGTATGCGTGTGGCTGCTTTCATAGTTAGGGTGCAAGCGTTTTAATCATTTACCCCACACCAAAAGCCCCCCCCCCCACACACACACACACCCCGATACCTGTCAAATTCCCTCAGAATGCATGAACAATTCCGTTACCTCAGATCATCACCAGGAAAAATTCCTCCGCATCCAAAATATCAGGACTTTAGATATCAGATACCGACTTTATGTAATGCGCTTCAAAATCATATTCGCAAAGAGAGAGAGAGAGAGAGAGAGAGAGAGAGAGAGAGAGAGAGAGAGAGAGAGAGAGAGAGAGAGAGAGCTGGACACGAAGAAGGGAAGCTGCAATCGCCCCAGGCCATATATATATACTATTTGTTTCCTGAGCCTGGACCATTGAGACGGTTACCTCATAGATCTGTTCATTCTTCAGTTTGTCGGTGTCAAAAGTCCACACAACCGTTCTTTGTCCCGTTCCCGTACCAACCAAGGGCTGCTGCCACAACAATGGAACGCTGCGCAAACGGCCGTTCATGAGAGTGACTGCTGTAACAGCAAAACTAGTGTGAAACATAAGTAATCAATTTATCCACTTGACTATATTCACAACAGGGACCTATCACTCTGCTTTGCATGTTTTTATGCCTACGGATTTTCAAATACTCTGCAACACATGTAACCCAAATTCAACATGTGCCCGTACAATACCGCTTCTTTTATGAAAACATTGCTTCGGCCATGTTGATTTTAGCGACAAGGTGGCCGCGTTTGAGTTTGAGCGAATTAATGTCCTCCTTGGTGGCGTGAAGGAGGGCTAGTTTGCTGTCAAAGCCCTCTTTAGAAAGTTCCTCCGCCACCGTGCTGGGGAGCTGCGCAGACCATTTGTCGAACCGAAAAGGATCTCCGCTGGATTCCATTCTAAGAGCTTGTGAAGAGCGCTGCTGCGACGCGGGCGCAGGTAAAAAGCCAAGTGAGCGGCCCACTGCTGGTCGGTCAAACATACCTGACATCAGCTCACAATTTAAGACACAAATGCACCATAAAAGCATGCAGACCGAGGGATTGTGACTGGTGGTACCCACCAGCCACAGGCACAGTAAAAAGAGAGTTTAAATTATATTTATACTAAATAACACTTTAATCAACCAATTTTCTTGTTGGAATTGTAAATCGCTTTGAGCTGTAAATCATGACTTGCGTTATAGAAAAGTGCTTTCTTTTCTATTTTTCATTGTTAGGTGGATTTCAGCGTTTTAGTACAAGCAGTGGCTAGCAAAGACTCACTCAATTTGTGTGTGCGCTTGAAAGCGCGCGCGTGTTTGTGTGTGTCAATGTGCGTGGTGTGTGTGTGTATGTGTGTGTGTGTGAGTGTGTGTGTGTGTGTGTGTGTGTGATCAAAAGTTGACGAGGGCGGGCGGGGGAGGGGGGGTGGTTGGTGGGTTGGGATTGCGCCGGGGCACTAAGGACACTAATTGTTTGTAGTGCGATTCAGGCAAAACTACGGGACAGATGTTTATGTAACCTTGCAAACAAGTGTTCTGACCCCCACCCCTTCACCCGCATTCAAACACTTGGGTCAGTGCTCTTCCAACTGACCTGCTAGGCTCACAAATGATTTGTATCTTCACCTTTTTTCAGCCAAGATATGGGGTGGGGCGGGAAACATTTTTGAGTAAGAAAAAAGGAAACGCTTTAAAAAAAAAATTGTTAAAGGTATTGTGAACAGTGAACTTATCTGTATTCAAATGTGGTTTAATTTGTGATGACATTTTGTGTTATAACGTTTTTACCACTAAATTAAAACAGTCTGGTTTTCTTCGCGTTTTCGATGTACACTCTTGATATATAAATACTGACACTCATCTTACAAACTGTTTGATCCACCCTGGTGTGTGTGTGTGTGTGTGTGTGTGTGTGTGTGTGTATTTGTGATTAGTGGGGTGGGCGGGTGGTGGAGGGGGGTGGTATTGGATCGGGGGGGGGGGGGGGGGGGGGGGGAGGGGTTGGCAGGGGGTATCGGTGCACTAAAGGCACCAAGTGTTTGGGTGTTTGTGTTTGTATTGCGATTCAGAGAAAACTACTATACAGATTTTTATTAAACTCTGCACACTTCTCCCTACCACCTGACTTACTGGGCTCCCAAATGAATGTTTTCATCAATTTTTGTCAGTCAAGATATGGGGGTGGGGGTGGTGCGGGGATAATTGTGGAGTAAGCAATAAGGAAACATGCACGTTATGGTTTTCTTAGGTATTGCAACGGTATATATAGTGAAGTTAGCTGTGTTCAAATTTGTTTATGATCTGTCGAGCCAATTTTGTGTTTTTGAGTGATAATTGTTGTGTACGCTCTCGCCAATCCTGGATAATTTTCGGCATGCACATTGATAAGTACCGTATTATAATAAAGTGATACTCTCCATTATTTTAACTACACAAAGTAATGTTTTATTGATCTTTTCTAAAGATAAAAATGTCAGTTACGATGACGTTACGAATTACAGTGTTTTCTGTAAGGTCATATGTGTCCACCCGGTACCCCCCAAAACTGACAAAACACTTATAAAAAAAAAATGAATAAGAAAACAACGTTTTTTGTCTGTCTGCAGTTGTGGACATATAGCTTAGAGAAACATGTGCTCAAAATGTGTAATGGATTTCACGTGCGATTTTTTTTCTTGGGTTAAGGAGAGGGGGTGGGGGGGGGGTATGCCCCTTGATCAGTCTCGGGCGCTCTGCGACCTCGATTTACACTATTGAATTCTAAAAACACCCCCCTTACAAACTAACTGATCTACCCTGGTGTATATATATATATGTGTGTGTGTGTGTGTGTGTGTGTGTGTGTGTGTGTGTGTGTGTGTGGTGTGCGATTCATAGAAATTTACTGGACAGATCTTCATGAAACTTTGCACACAAATGTTCCGACCTCCAACCCTTCACCCTGATTCAACTCATGTATCACAAGTCCAGCGCTCTACCAACTGACCTACAGCGCTCCCAAATTATTTCTTTTTATCATTTTTGTCAGTCAAGATAATGGGGGTGGGGTTGGTACGGGAATAATTGTGAAGCAGACAATAAGGCAACAACTTATTTTGTTTACAGGTATTGTATATGTATACAGTGAACTTAGCTGTGTTCAAGTTTAGTTATGTTTCTGTCGAGCGAATTTTTTTTAAATACGTTTTTACTACTAAAGGAGTGATAATTTTATGTGTACGCCCTCGATAAACCTCGATCATTTTCTGAAAATGCACGTTGATAAGTACCGTTTTATGATAAAGTTATACTCTCCATTCATTTATATACACAAACTAATGTTTCATTTATTATTTGTAGAGCTAAATATGTCAGTTGGGATCATGTTAAGAATCGCAGTGTTTTTCGCAAAATCGTACTTGACAACCCCCAGTAAAAAAATTCTAAAAAAAAGTTAATACGTCAACCTCTTTTTTTCTTTGCACAGATGTGTCCATATTGCTTAGAGGAACCTGTGCACAAAATGTGTAATGTTTCTTTCACGCGATTTGAACACACAAGTAACCCCTTAAGAATCGCAGTGTTTTTCGCAAAATCGTACTTGACAACCCCCGGTAAAAAAATTCTAAAAAAAAAATTAATACGTCGACCCTCTTTTTTCTTTGCACAGATGTGTCCATATTGCTTAGAGGAACCTGTGCACAAAATATGTAATGTTTCTCACACGCGAATTCTTTTTAAATACGTTTTTACTACTAAAGGAGTGATAATTTTATGTGTACGCCCTCGATAAACCTCGATCATTTTCTGAAAATGCACGTTGATAAGTACCGTTTTATGATAAAGTTATACTCTCCATTCATTTATATACACAAACTAATGTCTCATTTATTATTTGTAGAGCTAAATATGCCAGTTGGGATCCTGTTAAAAATCGCAGTGTTTTTCGCAAAATCGTACTTGACAACCCCCAGTAAAAAAATTCTAAAAAAAAAGTTAATACGTCGACCCCCTTTTTTCTTTGCACAGATGTGTCCATATTGCTTAGAGGAACCTGTGCACAAAATGTGTAATGTTTCTGACGAGCGATTTGAACACACAAGTAACCCCTTAAGCAACCTTGAAATTTAATTTGAAATGCAATACTTAAAAACGTTCTAAAATTAATTGAAAGTGACAACTTAACTTTTGTTTAAAGTAGCCAAGTATGTTTCAGTTGGTTACCCAACTTTGTTTAACGACAGAACTTTTCAACAAAGTCTCTTTATTTTCAGTATAAAAAATCCAGATAGTTATGTTGCAATAGTTGAACAAATATCTAAGATCCAAATAGTCTGTGGTGAAACAGGATTGTTAAAGTTATAGTTATTTTACTTTTCTACCATTATAAAAACACACAGTCTGCGCATTTAAGCTTGAAGGTCATACGTTCAGAAGCTGGAAGTGCTGCAGCTGCACTTTAGAATACGCGGAGGTGGAGAGCCATATTTTTGTCAATACCCAAAATGGGTCACATAACAGCTCTTTTGTGAGACCCTTGTGTTTAAAGATTAATTCCGAAGAGTTTCTCTTTTTAGAGGCTACATATTTGACTCGTGAAAGACTTAGTATGATTTATGTTTTTGTTTTGTTTAGTGTTTTGTTCTTGTTTCTTTTTGGTCTAGATACTGAGAAAGAATTTGAAAGAGTGGGCACGCGCGCACGCGCGCAAAGAGCTTAGACACACACACACACACACACACACACACACGCACACTCACACGCACAAACTCACACCCCCACACACACACATATACACACAACGCACACTCACACACACAAACTCACACCAACACTGACACGCACTCGCACACTCACACACACAAACTCACACCCACACTGACACACACACGCACACTCACACCCACAAACTCACAACCACACCGACACACACACACACACACTCACATATACAAACACACATCTTCCCCCTACCCCCCCCCCCCACACACACACGCACACAAGGAACGATCGCTTGCTATCGGAGACGTTCAGGTCAGCACGCCCAGACAAAATGTCATTAGAATCAGGCCCCGACGTTCTCGCTGTTTCTCCCCGAGCTAGACACCCCTGATGCTCAATTACAGACCACTTTCACAAATATATGTGACGCGTGTACTGGCGCTCGCTAAATATGAGATAAAAAGATAGCGTATAAACAGAAGAGGGCGTTGGAGGGAAGGAAGGAGTGAGAAAGAGAGAGAGGGGTATGGGGGGTGGGAGAGAGAACGAGAGAAAGAGAGAGAGAGAGAGAGAGAGAGAGAGAGAGCGAAAGAGAGAGAGAGAGAGAGAGAGAGAGAGAGAGAGAGAGGGGGGAGAGAGTGAGAGAGAGGGGGGGAGAGAGAGAGAGAGAGAAGGAGAGAGAGAGAGAGAGAGAGAGAGAGAAGGAGAGGGGGAGATAGAGAGAGAGAGAGAGAGAGAGAAAGAAGGAGAGAGAGAGAGAGAGAAGAGAGAGAGAGAGAGAGAGAGAGAGAGAGAGAGAGAGAGAGAGAGAGAGAGAGAGAGAGAGAGAGAGAGAGAGAGAGAACATGTCAGCCAGCTAGCCTCCCACAAACACAGACCGCAAAACAGTCCCAGACGCTTCAATCGACGCACCACTCGTCCAACTACCAAGCTTAGAAAACTAGCCAGTTAGAATATAAGCTAGCCCTTATCCTTCTAATTAGCCCCAACCTCCACACCAGCACCTTATCACCCTCCCAAA
Organism: Littorina saxatilis; assembly: GCF_037325665.1. Taxonomy (NCBI): domain Eukaryota; kingdom Metazoa; phylum Mollusca; class Gastropoda; order Littorinimorpha; family Littorinidae; genus Littorina; species Littorina saxatilis. The sequence goes on along the minus strand of NW_027126064.1, from coordinate 2,818 downwards.
ATTACAACTCGATCCTCCCCTCCAAACCCCCCACAACGACTGTAAGCCAATGAACAGGACAAAATCGCCGGATCTAATTAGTGTCAGCCAACGAGAAATGGCAACATCCTTCATGTGATAATTATTAGCCAATGAACGGCCCCCTAATCCTCTATACGCCTTTTGCTTTGATCCCAGATTCGCGATCTCGCATTTTCAGGAGACAGCGTCTGCGATTGGTCGCGGTCAAGAAAGAGCATTCCTGTTTGACTTACTTCCTAAGAGGATTAAAGGTGATGGACGAGAAAGCCAGCATCTTAGATTTTTTTTCTGTGAAGCTCTTCTTGTCTTATTTTAAAGCGCTTGACGGCTCGATCTTGTTAAGGGAGTTCCTTTTTAAGTGAAAATTGTTGTTTATTATTTAGTTCAAAATCAATAGATTTGGTCCAGAATTTGGGCTAATTCGCTACGCAGGAATAATTTGCCTGAACAATTTAGAACATAAAAATTAGAGCTGTCTGGTTTAAATGTTGAATTATCCACTAGGGGAAAATCTTTATACAGAGTGCGATTTGGAAAGTGAGTACGTTTTGTAAAAACGAATGCAAATGTGAAAATCTAAACTCAAGTCTTTATTCACGCAAAAAGGAATACTCACTCTATATGTTAACTACTATCAATGGCGCTCTTTAAGTCACAAGTAAAAAACAACAACAAACAATTATTATCGTAGAAACAAGTATAATTGGGTATATAGAAATGACCACTGTCATATTTAGACAACCCAAAGCATCAATCAGCACTGTTTCCCCCTTATAGTTTACTTGTTTGTCAAATTTACGTACATTAAAGGCATATGTACGCGCTCCCGTGTTTACAAAGTGTAGTTTGCCCATAATCGATGTCAAACGCACCATAAGACCATATAATGACGATATGTCACCATGCGCGGACCATAATACATGCATTACAGCTTGTTCTAGCCTCTGAAAAAGTGAGGATGTCAACAAAGCCGCGGTGTTAGCTCCCTTGCATCAACGTTACATGTGTTGCCAAATCTATAAATAGGACGATCCAGATCAAAATGAAAATTAACATATCTCAACATTGAAGGGGTCCTAGACCACAATATTTTGCAGGGAACTTAATTTAGCATGTCTCCAGCTGTTGGTAAAGCAATTAGCGTGTATAGTCATCGAGTACATATGCCTTTAATAATTGTCAGTGAACTTGGACAGCTATAGGGTACATCGGTGGGATCTTACTGCGGTAAGAACCTCAGGTTTTACTCGGATCTTTCACATGAGACTTTTGAAAACAAAACAATGTCCGTGATAATTATGCTATAAGTTGAAATCTGCCTACCTCTGGCAAAACTCAGTAAGTCCGTTTTGGTCAAAATGAGATTTTGATGTCATCATAACCAGTACTTCCGGGATCAAGAGTGTTTTGGTGTGAGTCTTGACGGAGAAAGCAGCTCCTCTCGTTGATAAATAGACTGTTAAATAACTAACTCTGCTGCACATTTGACAGAAGGTAGTACTACAAACTCACACCACGATGGAACAGTTATGATTACATTGGTTTTGCCCGCCGCGGGCAGTGCATAAATCATACATAATATACACGTGTTCGACTTGAAAACTATGAGACGTATTTCAAAGCACAGAACAACATCCCATAACGATCCTTCCAATGAACGACCCCCCCGTTATCTGACCGATTTTCTAGACACGGATGCTTCTTACATTGTAACTGACCTCCGAATAGCGACCCCCCTCCCTCTCTCCCTCGCTCCCTTCCCTGTATACACGTATTTGAAGTAGCGTAACATGAGTTTTTGAAATATACATGATCATGTAATTTGAAACTACTCCGATTGGGAACAGTTTACAATACTTGTGGGAAAAGTTTAGTGAAACGAGAGGAAATCACTATTGGAACTGCTCAACGACAACTACGTGTCTCCGATACAATTCTTTGTCCCTCTTACGACAGAAAAGGCATAGGATTCAAAGGGCTAGATCAATATATTTCCAGGTTTATTTTTTTTTTATGTCCACCATTATGGAAATGTGTGTAATTTAGTATTGTTCTGGTCACGTAATACAATCATGTGCGTGTCCTAGTTGTATGTTTTGAATTGTTTCATGCGAAGAAATTCTGAATAACATTTTGTTTAAACCAATATATTTCCAATATGATTATATGATTGGTCGACTTATTCCGCACTTTGTAGAGCAGAAATCCCATTTGAGTACGTGTTTCTGTTTCCGAACTTCTTCGTTTTTCCTACTACTCCGTTCGCCTGCACCGAAATACTACCTATGTACTACTAGCATTTTAACCCACAGGTACACGTGCACCTATACGCGTGGAACATATCCTGCAGTAAAACATTATGACGCAAGCTCCTGTGTGTCTCAGTATGCAGGACAAAAATATGTCAGAAATCGGATTATGTTAAGCAAATGTCACCGGTTTTGGGGATAGCTAGACCGCCCCGACACTTATCCTTTAACCCCCCCCCCCCACCCCCACCCTAACACTCCCCTCCCATAGCCAATCCTGCAATCGATTTTCAACGTGCAGGGCCAATTTTCCAGCCTCAAACTCGATTGTGGGAAAGATTAAATCAACGCTACGTTGAAGAAAGAAGTGGAATCAGAAGAAAAGGAAAAAGAAGGAGAAGCAGAAGCAGAAAAATACACCTACATAGGCACGTGCGTGCACACGCCTGACATAGACATAGGGATAGACATGGTCGTAAGCGTTCAGACACAGCCACACACTCAGACACGCAATAATGCACGGCACCACGTAGGCATGGACACACACA
>NW_027126062.1:7500-13805 GCF_037325665.1 Littorina saxatilis | reverse complement strand
TCTCTCTCTCTCTCTCTCTCTCTCTCTCTCTCTCAGTCTCTCTCTCTCTCTCTCTCAATCTGTCCTCCTCCCCCTCCTCCTGAACAAATCTCTTGACAATGTTGTGTTTCTTCTTACACACAGTATAGATCCATCAGCCCGAGTGACAGAGACGAAAGAGGTGAGATGGAATGTGACAAGAATCAGGTCCTAGTGTCGCCTTCCCCATCATCGTACGGGGCAATCACTGCCAAATGAGGCCAGATTATACTGCTCGGGCAAAGAAACGCTACATTCACTTGTTGTCTTCAATTCAAACAAAAGAATAAATCCCTGCGCCTTGAATATGTGCGCGATATAAATTGCATCAAAATAAAAATAAAAAATAAAAATAAATCCCTGCGCTTAGAACTGTACCCACGGAATACGCGCGATATAAGCCTCATATTGATTGATTGATTGAAAAGAACAGTCCTCGTGTGCTAGTGTGTTTTTCTTCTTCTTTTATTCCCCCAATATGCTTACAAATTGTATGTATGTGGACCTATGTGTGTTTATCTAGTTAATCTAGCATATGTTTGCTCCGTATTGTCGATATTTGAGCCATAGAAATAGCCTTAATATTATCAGCACAAGTAGTAAATAAAATGCGACCTTCAATCGTTGGTTTTCGGTATTGTTGGTGTGTGTTTTTTCAGCGTAAAGAACAGCCTTCGGTTTCACTGGTCAAAAGTACGTATGAACGCATCAATGAGTGTTTAATACAAAATAGTGTATCAAAAGTCGTTGTATCTCTTAAAACAGCTGGCGACAGGGTGTTGGGTGAATACACTACAGCATGGGAAAAAAACTGACGGTTGTTGGCATGAGATATTATGCGTATCTTGAGTGTGTGATCACTAGCAAGAAACAACCGTACAATATATATTATCCTCTTATCGATTTAGTTCTTGTTTGTCAAACATCAGCAGCACGCGGCAGCAGTAGCAGCAGCAGCAACAGCAACAGCAGCAGCACCATCATCATCATCATCATCATCATCATCATCATCATCATCATCATCATCATCATCATCATCATCATCATCATCATTACTGAACATTCTTTTGTTTCTTTTTTTCTTTTAAATGCAACCACTCACCTTGGTACATTTGCTTTGTGAGTGAACATACATCAGCCATCACAACGGAAGTTGAGTTACCAGCATACATTTAATGTCCTTCAGGCGTTTTTATTAAACATGCTCGAGCTTTATGAGTCAGCCTTGTCGTTTTCAAATCTATCCGTCATTCACAAAATGTTGTTTTGAAATGACGTAGTCTCACAAATTGGCCAATCGCTTTGCGTTGTGTGCATGTCGTAAAAGTGTCACGTGTAACATGTAAATCTCTGTCTGTTAAGAACTAAAGGTTTCAGACATCAAAGCGGAGTAACGGAATTTATATTTATCACGTTGTCAGTTCGGAAGTTTTGTTTCTCTCTTTAAATCTCTCTCGTATGCCAATCACAAGGTCAAGATTTACCTGACACTTCTTTGTAAGTATTTTGAAAGCAAGTGAATTGAACACAATATCAGAAGGAGAACAAAACAACATCAACTCAAAGACGAAGAAGAAGAATGTTTGGGTGGGTGAACATACCTTGCCTGGAAAAGGGAAGTTGGGTGAGCATCAATGACCTTCTGATTGTTCGCGTATCAGGTTTTTCTGTTTGTTATCGTTGTCTGAAATGAGTAAATGTATTTAGTCCGCCATCATGTTAACCTTTGTTATGTACATACCAGGATTACTTAAAATAAGCATTATATGCTTGAGTTAGTTATCTTAAAAACCATGTATTGTTTTTGTCATGATAAAAGTTGAATAAAGTTTGACGGGCGCTGTGGCGGGGTGGTAAGACGTGGGCCTCTTAATCGGAAGGTCGAGGGTTCGAATCCCGGTCGCGGCCGCCTGGTGGGTTAAGTGTGGAGATTTTTCTGATCTCCCTGGTCAACTTATGTGCAGACCTGCTAGTGGCTTATCCCCCTTCGTGTTTACACGCAAGCACAAGACCCAGTGCGCACGGAAAAGATCCTGTAATCCATGTCAGAGTTCGGTGGGTTATAGAAACACGAAATACCCAGCATGCTTCCTCCGAAAGCGGCGTATGGCTGCCTTAATGGCGGGGTAAAAAACGGTCATACACGTAAAATTCCACTCGTGCAAAAAACACGACTGTACGTGGGAGTTTCAGCCCACGAACGCAGAAGAAGAAGAAGAAGAATAAGTTTAAACCAATGATCTTCAGGCGTTTAATCAAAATACTGGAACTTTATGAATCAGCCGGGCTGTTTTGAAATCAATCCGTCATTCTCAAAATGATGTTTTCAATTGACGTAATCCCACCAATTGGCCAATTGTGTCCCGTCTTGAACGTGACCTAAATGTATCACATTCAACATGTAAACCCATGTCAGTTGAGAGACAGATTTAGGACATTAAAATATAAAGTGGACTTACGGAACAGAGATTCTGCACGTTGTCACTGAGGATGCTGATTTATTATTCTGAATCTACTTCCTAGTCAACTTTGAATGTCAAGTGCAAGGTCAAGGTCATGTTTTAGTTTTTACATTTATTAACATAGAGGGGGAATCGAGACGAGGGTCGTGGTGTATGTGTGTCTGTGTGTGTGTGTGTCTGTCTGTGCGTGTGTGTGTGTAAAGCGATTCAGACTAAACTACTGGACCGATCTTTATAAAATTTGACATGAGAGTTCCTGGGAATGATATCCCCAGACGTTTTTTTCATTTTTTTGATAAATACCTTTGATGACGTCATATCCGGCTTTTTGTAAAAGTTGAGGCGGCACTGTCACACCCTCATTTTTCAATCAAATTGATTGCAATTTTGGCAAAGCAATCTTCGACAAAGGCCAAACTTTGGTATTGCATTTCAGCTTGGTGGCTTAAAAACTAATGAATGAGTTTGGTCATTAAAAATCGGAAACTTGTAATTAAAATTATTTTTTTATTAAACGATCCAAAAACAATTTCATCTTATTCTTCGTCATTTTCTGAGTCCCAAAACATATAAATATGTTATATTTGGATTACAAACAAGCTCTGAAAATTAAAGATATGAAAATTCTGATTAAAATTAATTTTCCGAAATTGATTTAGAAACAATTTCATCTTATTCCTTGTCGGTCCCTGATTCCAAAAACATATAGATATGATATGTTTGGATTAAAAACAAACTCAGTAAGCTAAAAAGAATAGACATACAGAAAAGCGTGTTATCCTGCTCAGCGCGACCACTACCGCACTATTCTGCATGGCTTGTCGATTTTACTGCCTTTGCCACGAGCGGTGGACTGACGAAACTACGAGTATGTGGTCTTGGTGAAAAAAGCAGTGCGTTCAGTTTCATTCTGTGAGTTCGACAGCTTGACTAAATGTTGGTTTTTTTATTTTATTTTTTTTTTATTTTTTATTTTTTTACAATTTTATTCAAATAAATAACAACAATCAACAATATCTCATACAATGAATTAAATACATCTTATCGAGTACAACAAGCTAACTTTTTTTTAACGTTTTGTTCTTCGAACACTCACACAAAAATGCTTCTTATCTGTAACTGCCTATTAAAAATACTTTCCAACGGTAAAAAACCAATTTGTTTTTTTTTATATACTAACGCACATCTTTCCGATTAAGATAATGTGGTTCAATTTATACATAGTTGCCTTTTTCACCATTACAAAATGCATACCAAATAAAACATCACTAACTTTCAAAACAATCTTAATTTCTAAAGTACGAAAAATAAATTCTTCAATAAACTTCCAGAATTTGTATACAACCGGGCATTCAAAAAAGAAGTGTTCAATGAAATCAGTTACATCACAACAGTAATTACATTTATTAGTTTCCGTTACTTTCATTTTACACAGGAGAATGTTGGTCGGATAAATGTTGTGCATAATTTTCCAGTGTAAAACTCTTAATCTAGTCTCTTGTGTTGACTGATGGGCAACTATCCAAGAACGTTCATCAATTTCTACATTAAACTTTCTCTTCCAAAATCCTCCGGAACATGGTACATCTGTTTTCATATTAATAATCTCTTTCCGATATTCTTTGGCACTTAACACATTTTTGCCGTTAAACAGTGGGGTAATACAAACATCATCAGTCATATTTACAACATTTTTCCTCACAGCAGCTTTTACAACATTATATTCAAGAATTCGGTTTGGCGAATATCCAATCAAATCACATATATCTTGATATGATAATATGTCTCCCGAACGTACAATGTCAGTTAATACCAATACACCTCGTCGTATCCAACTTTCAAAAAATAAAACTTTGCCACTATACGTTATGCATGCATTATTCCATAATAAAATCGGCCCGATTGTCCCACGATCGTAGTGGTTATTATCCAGCCAATATTTTAATACTGCTTTCCAAAAGTGTGATTTCACTAGGTCTAACCCTTTAAATCTTGCACTGTTTACATTCGATAAGAAACATTCAAAGTGCTTTCCAAACGCAAATACATCATCTTTGGAGTGAGACTCCAATTATCATTTTCATTTGATGTAGTCAGTTGTGAAACCCATTGTAATAAAAAAGAAATTTGCATTTGCCTAATATCGATCATTTTTAAACCACCTTTTTCAATTTCAAAACATAAAACGCTTCTTTTCACCTTTTCAAAGGCCTTCCGATTACAATCTCTTTTTCGCCACAAAAATCTGTACAATAAGGTATTGACTTCATTCAAAACACAGTCAGGTAATACAAACGCTTGCATAATATACACAAATTGTGAAATTAAAAACGTTTTCACAATACATATTTTCCCTAAAATGCTCAAATTTCGCTTCTCCCATGCACAAATCAATCGCTTAATATTCCTTATTCTTCCAGTCCAGTTATCTTCTACCAAAGAAGCACTCTTATCATTACAAAAATATACACCCAAAATCTTCAACTTCTTCTTCCAAACAAAATTATAAAATGTTTCATCACAATGTTTCCTACTACCCAACCACATCGCCTCAGACTTTCTCTTATGTATCCTTAAGCCTGAAAAGCTAGAAAAGTCATTCATTATTTCAAGTGCATAATACATATCAATCTCATCCTTTAAAAAAAGGGTGATATCGTCTGCATACAGAGCAATTTTAATAACGGTTGCAATATCAACATTATTCCATAACGAAATTCCTTTAATACGTCTACACTGTCTTATTTTTGATGCCAACAATTCAATGGCCAGTACAAAGGCCAAACATGAAAACGGGCACCCTTGACGAATCCCGGCTTTCACATCAAAAAAATCCGACAACCATCCACAATACTGCACTGAGCTAACCGTGTCGTTCATTAACACAGTCACCCATTGAACAAATTCTGGCCCAAACCCGAATTTTTGAAAGGCTTTAATAATAAACTCTTTTGAAATACTATCGTACGCTTGAACACAGTCAATTGCGACCAACAGACCAGGTTGATTTAACTCGTGTGACTGTTCGATTACATCATCAATTAGCCTTAATATTGTAGATACTTTTCTGCCTTTAATATAACCGACTTGATCTTTCTGAACAATATCACCAATAACGCTTCCTAACCTTTTTGCCAAACACTTGGCTATCAGTTTATAATCGCTGTTTGTAAGGGAGATGGGTCTCCAGTTCTTTAATTCATTTTTGGGCAAGTCCTTTCCCTTGTGTATAAGAGTAATGACAGCTTTGCGCTGCGTGGAAGACAATTTTCCATCGTCAAAACTTGCATTAAAAGACGCAATTAACAATGTTCTGATGCGGGTCCAAAACACTTTCAAAAATTCTGCAGTAATACCATCAACCCCAGGGGCCGACCCAGATTTCATTTGTTTAAGTGCAGCGAGAGCTTCGTTTTCAGTTATTAACCCTTCACACTCATTTCTCTGAAAATCTGAAATCTGTAATGTTGTCACATCAGATAAAAACTGATCCACCTTTTCGTCCATGTTTTCAACGTTTACTTTTTTTCTGTACAAGTCAGCATAGTAATTCTTTTGCGCGTTCAAGATTTCACGCTGGTCAGTTATCACTTCCCCAGATTCACACTGTATACTGTCCATAATCTTCGCATTTGCTCTGGCTTTTTCAAGGTTGAGAAAATACTTTGTGTTCTTTTCTCCCTGTTCTATCCACTTCGCACGGGCGCGTACTTGGGCTGCGCGAGCTTTACACTGCTCAACTAATTCTATTTTTAACTTAAGGTTCTCACGCTCGCATTGCATTCCACAGTTATCTGGGTCATTCGCTAACCTTGCATCCAAATC
>NW_027126062.1:0-2500 GCF_037325665.1 Littorina saxatilis | reverse complement strand
ATCATTGCTTTGCGCTGTTTTGACTACTGCAGATCTGCATGTATTCCTCGGAGTGCCCCCTGTTTTACTTTTCCTTGTCTGTCCAAGAATAAAACCGGCCCCCGTAGCGCAGTGGTTAGCGCATCGCGCTGCGGGCTGGGAGGTCGTGGGTTCGAATCCCATCAGGGTCATGTGGGTTTTTCGGGCGGCCTTCACGAATCACTGTAAAAAGCCTCCTATACTTCAAAATAACATGATACAACTTAGTGTGCAAGTCAGACTAATTCAAATATGCTTTAGATTTAGCTGTTTCGGGTTGATGAGAGCATTATTTGAAGCACACCAGGAAACTGAAGAAGCTTATCAAAAACAGAGTGAAAATAAGTGAAATTATCAACTTCCACACAAAAAATGACTATTTGTCATATTTTTTTTAAATCTCGAGGGCTAGTTATAGGTTATTTTCAGCAAGCTTCTTAATGAATTAATTAAAATTGCCTTTAGTTTTTATTCTCTTCGATTTGTTGAAGGTGGTCCATATTAGGGGACTCACACATACTTTGAGGTTTTGCTTATATTTGTTGTTTGCAGTAGAAACTCGGGGTACACACTGTTAAAATGTAACAAATACTGCCTTAGCTGTCATATATGGCCATTTTTGTGTTATGAAAGCTTTGGCTGTGGACAGAAACGAGTCCGTTTTAGGCGGCACATTTAGAGTGAACGCTGCCAAAAGTGAAAAAAAGCGAAAAAGCCTAACGGTTTTGAGGTTTGTGTTTCTGCAACTGTTTTGACATGTGCAACTCATCCAGAGAGGGTGAATAAAGCGAATGAAATTGTTTTGAGCGCTCTAGCGCCGTTAGTTTGTCAGAACAGGAGGTGGTCCATATTAGGAGCCGGTCCATATTAGGAGCCTTTCCCCTATGTAATCATTCAGTGTACGAATGCGACAGAACTCTTCGATATGAGAGATTTTATAAGCAGAAAACTGAGAATCATTGTGTGTGTGTGTGTGTGTGTGTGTGTGTGTGTGTGTGTGTGTGTGTGTGTGTGTGTGTGTGTGTGCGTGAGTGAGTGCGTGCGTGCGTGCGTGCGAGTAAGTGAGTGCGTACTTGCAGGCGTGCGTGCGTGTCTGTGTGTGCACAATATATGCACTTTTTCTCCCTTCTCTTCCCTCAATTGCTTATTAGAGTGATGCAAGGGAAGTAATTTTGTCCCCCGTATTTTTGTATTGGCGCGGGGTGTGGGGGGGGGGGGGTGGGGGGCGTACGTACTTTTATGTGTGTGTGTGTGTGTGTGTGTGTGTGTGTGTGTGTGTGTGTGTGTGCGTGTGTGTGTGTGTGTGTCTCTGTGTCTATGTCTATGTCTGTGTGTCTGTGCGTGTATGTGAATTGGCCCACATTCTCGCAGTCGCAGCTCATCATTCACTTCTCAATTTTCATGTAAGGGGTACAGAACTCTCGGAGAAGCCGTAGGCGGGGTGATGAGGAGGGGGCCGGTGAAGAGGGGGGGGGGGGGGGGGGGGCACAGGGAATGAATGAGGTATCAGGCAAGAGACAGCAGCTTGAACCTTTCTGCGCAAGAGTGCACTATCCGAGGCACGCGTACGTGTCTTCATTGCTTAGCAATAACGATGTACAAAGAATGCTGCGTAACACTACAATGCCAATATAAATAACGCAATACACAGGTAAGAGTACATACACAGGGCTTCTCAGTATGTGGTGTTTCATGCACCGACAGCTTGAGAGACAGCAGACAGACAGACAGATAGACAGAAAGAGTCCCAAACAGAGAGAGCAATATGCAGACAGACAGACATACTCTCACGGAGAGACAGATATGCAGAGAGGTTGAAAAGAGAGAGAGGGGGACAGAGAGAAAGAAAAGACAGACAGACAGACAGACAGACAGACAGGCAGGCAGACATAGTCTCAAAGACAGAGAGAGGGATACAGAGAGAGGGAGAGAGAGAGAGAGAGGGAGAGAGAGAGAGACAGACAGACAGACAGACAGACAGACAGACAGGCAGACAGACAGGCAGACATAGTCTCAAAGACAGAGAGAGAGAGAGAGAGACAGACAGACAGACAGACAGACAGGCAGACATAGTCTCAAAGACAGAGAGAGAGAGAGAGAGAGAGAGAGAGAGAGAGAGAGAGAGAGAGAGAGAGAGAGAGAGAGAGAGAGAGAGAGAGAAGCATCAGTAAATGTGTAGTAACGTTAAACTGTAGCTAACTTAACATAGGCAAGATCCAAGATCTTTCAAGTCCGCAGTCTATAGTTCTTTTTTTTCTTTTTTGGGGGGTTGGGGGGGGGGGGGGTCAGCTATCAGTGGGCAGATAATCGTGACACAGTAAGCTGAAGATACATGCCAGTCATGGATACTGGCAGTATGTCGCAGAACTATATGCAGGGATGTTTTGTCACAAAATACTCTATGGTAGTTTGTCGCTAAATAGTCTGTCGCAATAAAAGTTGTGGTAGGTTGTCGCAAAAGACACCTGTGTCAGTATGTGGG
>NW_027126061.1:0-1000 GCF_037325665.1 Littorina saxatilis | reverse complement strand
AAGACAGAGATAGAGACAGACAGATAAACGAGAAAGACAGAGACAGAGACAGACAGACGCAAACAAATACATAGACACAGACAGAGAGGCCGAAGAAGATAGATAACTATGCTTTTCATTTATGATTGTAAAAAAGAAGGGGAAAAAAATCGATTTTGCATAGTGCCTCGCCACCCTCGTAACTCATCGTCCAAATTCTCATCTCATCCTCACGACTCGCCTTTTCATAGCACAGGCGAATGAAGAAAAATCATGTTATTATTTCAAAATTGTATCTTTAGATTTTGGCCAAATGTGGTCTCAGAACAAACGTACTCACACAGACAAACCAAACCAAATTGACATTAACGAGCATATTAATCAAAAATGCAGGCATTATCATTGCAATTAAAAAGAAGTTGTAAATGCACTAGAATACAATATGCATCAGTACAAAGCAAAGTAAAACAAACAGGAGTGAAAATGATAACAAAAACACAATTATACAATCACCGCATTCTGTTTGGGTGTTTGTTTGGGTGATTCTGCGTTAAATTGTTACTTAGTTACACCTCAGACTACGGTGCCCCGCTACATCCCCCCCCTCCACCCACCTCACCCGCAAGCCTAAATCAAAGCAGTTGTAAATAGCCATGTACATAATTATTATTTGAAATTTTCTTGTCTTTTTCCTGCTTACTTTTGAGTGCCGTGTCTCTGTTTGTGTTGTTGCCTTGTCATCTTCATGTAATTTATGCGTAAGTGTATATGAGTGTGCTTGAGTTGTTAATGCGAAAGAATGTGTATGAGTGCGCCTTGAGTCGCCTTGTGGTGAGATATGTGCGCGTTATAAATTCTCGTATTATTATTTAAGTTATTGAGACATCCCAGTGCACTAAGGGATTTATAGAGCAAATCGAGAAAATTCATTATTGAACGAAGCGCATAGCGCTGAGTTCAATAATTATTTTCGAGATTTGCTCTATAAATCCCTTAGTGCACTGGGATTGTTTCAATAAAA
>NW_027126060.1:0-16896 GCF_037325665.1 Littorina saxatilis | reverse complement strand
TAGCCTTTTCTGTTCGGCAACACACAACTTAACGTTGGGCTTTTCTCGGAAACTATAAAAGTGACCGGGCTCAAATTTTATGTGAACGTGACTCATTGTGTTGTGAATAGCAATTTCTTCCTGTCCATCTGATGCCTCATATAATATTCAGAACTGCGAAAGTGACTCGATCGAGCGTTTGCTCTTCTTGTTAATGTTTAGAGCTTGTTTGTAATCCAAATATAACATATGTATACGTTTTTAAAATCAGAAAATGACGAAAAATAAGATGAAAATGTTTTTGGATCGTTTGATAAAAAAATAATTTTAATTACAAGTTTCCGATTTTTAATGACCAAAGTCATTAATTAGTTTTTAAGCCATCAAGCTGAAATGCAGTACCAAAGTCCGGCCTTTGTCGAAGATTGCTTTGCCAAAATTTCAATCAATGTGATTGAAAAATGAGGGTGTGACAGTGCCGCCTCAACTTTTACAAAAAGCCGGATATAACGTCATCAAAGGTATTTATTGAAAAAATGAAAAAACAACTTCCGAGGATATCATTCCCAGGAACTCTCATGTAAAATTTCATAAAGATCGGTCCAGTAGTTTAGTCTGAATCGCTCTACACACAGACACACGCACAGACACACACACACTCACACAGACACACACACACACACACACACACACATACACACACACACACACACACACACACACACACACACACACACACACACACACGCACCACGACCCTCGTCTCGATTCCCCCTCTATGTTAAAACATTTAATCAAAACTTGACTAAATGTAAAAAGGCAAAACAACTCAGGGTTGAAGCAGCCTGCATGTAACTGAGGACAACAACAAGTCGCGTAAGGCGAAAATACAACATTTCGTCAAGCTCAGTCGAACTCACAGAATGAAACTGAGTCCGCCGCTTGTGCAAAACGGAGTGAAACTGACGAGCCTGTTCAGCGCTGTACATAGTGGTTTCGCTGTGCTGCATAGCACGCTTTTCTGTACCTCTCTTCGTTTAGTTTAAACTGTTTTATTCAACGTTTGTGCATTATTTACAAATAAAAAACGCATATAGAGTAAACAACACAAGCATAATGCTTATAGTGGTGTTTACAGTATTCTAGAAAAATACATATAAATGGCGGCTATTGTACAGTTTAAATGAAGAGCAAGCAAACATGAAAAGAAAATTGAATGAAAAATGTACATCAAAACAAAAATCCGTTTAAGAATACATATATTATATTTTTCGTTTTAACTTTGTGAGCGTGTTTTTAATCCAAACATATCACATCTATATGTTTTTTTTGAATCAGGAACCGACAAGGAATAAGACGAAATTGTTTTTAAATCGATTTCGGAAATTTGATTTTGATAATTATTTTTATATTTTTAATTTTCAGAGCTTGTTTTTAATCCAAATATAGCATATGTATATGTTTTTTTAATCAGATAATGACGCAGAATAAGATGGAATTGTTTTTGGAACGTTTGATAAAAAAATAATTTTAATTACAAGTTTCCGATTTTTAACGACCAAACTCACTCATTAGTTTTTAAGCCACCAAGCTGAAATGCAATACCGAAGTCCGGCCTTTGTCGAAGATTGCGTGGCCAAAATTTAAATCAATTTGATTGAAAAATGAGGGTGTGACAGTGCCGCCTCAACTTTTACAAAAAGCCGGATATAACTAACGTCATCAAAGGTATTAATCGAAAAAAGGAAAAAAAACCGTCCGGGGATATCATTCCCAGGAACTCTCATGTAAAATTTCATAAAGATCGGACCAGTAGTTTAGTCTGAATCGCTCTACACACACACACACGCAGAGACACACACAGACACGCACAGACACACACACAGACACACACACACACACACACACACACACACACACACACACACACACACACACACACACACACACAAACACACACAACGACTCTCGTCTCGATTCCCCCTCTATGGACATTCTTTGAGTTCGACAGCTTGACTAAATGTTGTATTTTCGCCTTACGCGACTTGTTTTTTGCTGTATTTTTCTCTCTTTTTCTTTATTTTGTCTTTTTTGTCTGTAATGAACATTTTAAAATGAAGAAGAAAAACACTACCCACGATCCTCTCAACGAAACAGTACATTAAAAAACCTGCGCACGCGCAAACACACACAAACACAACTTTTCGAGAAAACATTGGCTGCATTTTTTTTTACTGGTGAGCGCACCCCAAGAAGAAATCCAACATGTGTTGTCCATATGATTTGCCCGTTCGGTTTTCTTTTGTTCTCATATATGCGAGATATCTCAAGAGGACCCATTTTGGCAAAGTTTAGAGCAGGGGGGGGGGGGGGAGGAGCATGTCCGTAATTTTATTATCCAAGTGGACGAGCGATCGACAAAAGCCCGACAAAAGACTGCCAAGTGCCGTAAATGAGTCAGGTAAGATCAAGGTGCGATTTTTGACTTGTACTTCATACCAGTTTTTCTCGCCTCTTCTCTCCTCAACAAAGGTCTAGCAAAAAAGTTTGGGGGGTGTAATCTCACAAGGAGTGACATAATATCACATGCGAATATGAGGGAACGAGACAGAAGAATGAATAAAACAGCCGCTATTACGCTATCTGTGTTGTGGCTGGAAGAAAAAAGAAAAAGAAAGAATACCGTCCAACTAACACGAAGAAGAATGGGAAAAAATCTTAAATAAAGGGAGAGGTACAAAGGTTGCGATTCATCTCGGCTAGATATTATTCACGATTTTTGTAAACATAGTAAGCCTATACTCGCATCAGACACATATTTTACATGTATCAGCATCCTACATTTTGTCCGTGTCTGCCTTCTGGCCGGGTTTGCGATTTCTACATATTATATTCCTGTGTTCTTCTCTCAGACAGTGCAGGCTCAACTTTTACAAACGGGAAAATATGACATCAAATAACGCTATCAAATATCGGAGAACAGCCACACAAGCGAATGCTCTCAAGAATATGTAAACCAATGTTCATCAAAATCCGTCAGGTAGCACACACACACACACACACACACACAGTCCGACTGTGTCATTACTTGAATGGGGTATGCACGTTAAAGATCCCACGATTGACAAAAGGGTCTTTCCTGGCAAAATTGTATTGGCATAGATAAAAATGTCCACCAAAATACCCGTGTGACTTGGAATAATAGGCCGTGAAAAGTAGGATATGCGCCGAAATGGCTGCGATCTGCTGGCCGATGTGAATGCGTGATGTATTTTGTAAAACAATTCCATCTCACACGGCATAGATAAAAATCCCTGCGCCTTGAATATGTGCGCGATATAAATTGTACAAAATAAAAATACAAAAATAAATAAATAAATCCCTGCGCTTAGAACTGTACCCACGGAATACGCGCGATATAAGCCTCATATTGATTGATTGATTGAATCAGTGAATGTGAAAAGACTATGGGTAGTCGTCGAAGACAGGTTAAAATCAGTCTAACGAATGACTACACAAACCTGCATGTGTCAGGTTTTAATTTTTGTTTGTTTGTTCTTTCTTTATTTTGTTTTTTTTATTTCGTACGTTCGTTGATAAAATGCCGTCCCAACCTGCCGCCCACACACACACACACACACACACACACGTACACACACACCGTGCATTATAATCCCCCCTCCCGAATCCCCTCCCCCATTCTCCACCCGATAGCTCCTCTTTGTCTCACTCTCTCCTCCTTACAAATAACAATTTGATACGTTCATCTTTAATGAATCAGTGAATGTGAAAAGACTATGGGTAGTCGTCGAAGACAGGTTAAAATCAGTCTAACGAATGACTACACAAACCTGCATGTGTCAGGTTTTAATTTTTGTTTGTTTGTTCTTTCTTTATTTTGTTTTGTTATTTCGTACGTTCGTTGATAAAATGCCGTCCTAACCTGCCGCCCACACACACACACACACACACACACACACACACACACGTACACACACACCGTGCATTATAATCCCCCCTCCCCGAATCACCTCCCCATTCTCCACCCGATAGAGCTCCTCTTTGTCTCGCTCTCTCCCCCGGTGTGACGTTTTCATCTTTCGCCGTGTTGATATTTCGCTTCTCGGCCTCGTTGATCTAGTATAAACTCTACACTGAACAAAAAAACACCCTTCGATAGTACTGATGAGCGACCTTGTGTACCTTACATTCATGGGGCCAAATTTGTCCAACCAATTTGTTTTATTTAACTTAGAAATTTGATTCATCCTAAAATGTTTCCTTCTTACTCAAGGGACGTAACCACTCAGTACACGTTTTCGAAGAATTCGATTTTGGGGTTGAAATCTATTAAATTTTACCACCAATTTTCTTCACATGCAAGAAACTGACATGCTTTTCGTCCTTAAATAATTTCACTTCTTAATTTTACCAGGAAACAACATTTCAGTCTTGATCGAGTATATGTCGAGGGGGAAATATGTACATAGGCGAAAGATGAAATCGTGACACCGGCAGGGTATCTCGGCTGCCTACTTGAGTGAGTAACAGAACAGGTCGACAAAAGACAGTCAAGTATGTAATGAGCCAATGTGTCAAGTTCTGAATTCTCCTCATACCACTGTCCGCTGGGCAGATTCACTTGAACTTGAAGCAGCTTGTCTGGATACATCGTCCTCCCTCAAGATCGTAAAATGCCCAATTAAGTACTTGAGATATCAATGGCCGCCCCCGCTTTCAGTCTCATGCACTGAACTAGTCTGATTAAACAGCTTTCTAAAGGTTGCGTCCGTCTATGTGAAACGTGTTTTTCCTTTGTGTTCCACTGCTTGTGACCCATTGTTTCGCTATACTGACTCAAAAGTTGAGTCTAAAAGAATGTGTATCCCTTGAACTGAGTTAGGGCTGACATTGTGACTATTGGAAAGACCCGCCATCTTTGGCCGGTCCGTTTCCAATCATGGTCTCGACAATCAAGTAATCTGTGCATGTGTACATGGAGTACAATAAGTGATAACGTCTCATGTGGAACAACTGAAAACAACTTACCTTCGAGTTGATTACGATGAATATTTTAGTCCTGAAAGTGTTCATCAAAGTTGAAAACCAAATTTGGGATACACAAAGTCGACCGTGGCCATCACCGGAGAACACTGTCGGTTAGTAACGCGTCTTTTTTTGGGAGGGAAAGTTTCGCACTCGCAAATCCATTTAACTCAGCAAATTCCTTGAAACAATATGCATTTATGTTATACTCTTTTCGTCTTACACAATTAGTGAACCTCTATGTTTGACCGAACATTAATTGAATAGAATATTACGAAACTAAAAATGCAGGTGAAAAAACCGGAATGATTGACAAAGTTTCGACGTTGTCTCTCTCTGTCTCTCTCTGACTCTCTCTGTCTCCCTCTCTCCCCTCTGTCTCCCTCTCTGTCTCTCTCTATCTCTCTCTCTTCCTCTCTGTCTGTCTGTCTGTCTCTCTGTCTGTCTGTCTCTCTGTCTGTCTGCCTGTCTGGCTGTCTCTCTCTCTGTCTCTCTCTCTCTTTCTCTCTCTCTCTCTCTCTCTCTCTCTCTCTCTCTCTCTCTCCCCCGACCCCCAGCCCCAATTTTTGGAAGGTTAGAAACTAGAGGACGTACATTTCTGCAGTCACCATAAAATCTTCATCATGAATGCAAAAATGTTAACAAAATCGGCAAACCATAAAAGAACATGAAAAAAGGAAAGAAGTGCATTTAAAGGCTGTTGGGTACTGGCTCTCAAAATCCGTTCAGCAGAATGAGTTTGCATGTAACTGAAACTATTCTTAAAAGTTACTTGGTGATTTTAAAAGCTTGATAACACAAGTCCCATGATTTTAGACATGCTACAATGCCTTTAATCGAAGAAAGTTTGCGTTCTTGGCCGAGTCAATGCAGCTGGCTCGAAAATTACCTCCCTTGGACGCGTGACGTCTATAGCGGAATCGGCCGGGTGGAACGGCGCTCTCTTATGCCGTGCAATGGGCGCAATCGGGTAGTCTAGTCATGTCCTCAAGAATACTTCAAAGGTAGGTCAAGAGAAACTAAGGACGGGGTGCGAGGGTGACTTCTCCCAGGTTATAACATTTCAAACAATAAATAACGGAGTTCATAACATGTACTCTGCTCCCTTCCTGCTTTTTCAGGTGTAATTCCCACTTGAACCCTGTTTTAGTTCAACTTATTGGCATATATATTGTCACGCGCCGAGGGACACAAACACACACACACACACACACACACACACGCACGCACGCACGCACACACACACACACATACACACACAGCCACCCACAAACACACATACACAAACTGATGTGACACACACATACACAAACTGATGTCACACACACACACACACACACACACACACACACACACACACACGCACGTATAGACAATCACAGAGATTAGGTTCATGTATTCTGCCCCCCTCTCGCCAATTTACAAAATACTACAAGAGGTTTGATGAGCACAGTAGATCAACTTTAAACGTACACAATTATATTTTTAGCATTACTTTTCAATTCTCGTTGATGCATTAATGATGCCAGAAAATGTAACCGGACGCATTTGGAACGTCAAAGCAATCAAATACATTGCGCGGTACATCGGCGCTTAATTTCATAACGTCTGACCGAGTCATTTGTTATTCGGTGATAGTTTCGCACATATAGATCTATCTCCTGTATTTGAAAATCTGTTCACCTTACGTAATTTTCAAAGGCTTTATATATATACATTTCTTTGATAAACGATACGAATCCGTGCAGGTGAAAAATTGGTAATGACTGACGTAGGATTTACGTTGTGGATTTTACGTTGAGGGCACGTTGGCGATCAATCAAACCCCAACGTTGTGTGTTTACGTTGAAACTACGTTGTAGGAACGTTTGTTGTATCAAACTAACTTTTGTTTTTAAATCACGTGAATTTCACGTGAAAATCACGTGAGTATACCAACGTTGTTCGAACACCAGAAAATCACAATAATACAACGTCGATTTTACGTTGCTTTTTAAGGTGGAATCCACGTGAAATTTACGTTATGTACCAACGTGTAAAAAACAAAAAAACACAACTGAAACGCAACGTTGTGTTTTTTGGTTGGATCCACGTAAATTTCACGTAATCTTCGCAACATTTGTAAGACACCAAAATGCAACGTGAAATTCACGTAAAATTTACGTTGTATTACAACGTCGAAAGAACACCAAAATCTCACAATGACACAACGTTGGTTTTACGTTGCGTTTTTTGGTTGGCTCAACGTAAATTTCACGTAAAGTTCGCAACGTTGCTAATGACACGAAAAATTCACATTTTCGCAACGTCGTATTTACGTTGTGTGTTTGCTGGGCTCAAATCTTTTTTATTGGCTCAGTATATTAACTACACGCCGTCGGGGCATCCTGACCTGGCGGTCGGGGGTGCCATTTCTTTCGGAAATGGAAATTGCATCCGGCTTAAATTTTTGCCTTTTCTATACACTGTCACACTTAGAGGTAGTGGTCAGAAAGAGGTCATGAGTGTTCTGATGTTATGGCAATTTAATATATGACCTTTGCATAATACACGTGACAGTGAATATGTGCCTAACACCCAGTATAGCAGAAAATGTCCTCACGTTGTACGCAAATTTGTGCTGACCTCAGGTCGCACTCATAAATCAGCGATTTCAAGTCTCCATTGTGCAAACAATTTATTGAACGAAGTTTGTTTGTTCGTTCATGGGCTTAAACTCCCACGGTACGGCTTTTACGTGTATTACCGTTTTTACCCCACCATTTAGGCAGCCATACGCCGCTTTCGGGGGGAAGCATGCTGGGTATGTTCGTGTTTCTATAACCCACCAAACTCTGACATGGATTACAGGATCTTTTTCGTGCGCACTTGGTCTTGTGCTTGCGTGTAAACAAGAAGGCGGATAAGGCACTAGCAGGTCTGCACATTAGTTGACCTGGGAGATTGGAAAAAATCTCCATCCTTAACCACCAGGCGGCCGCGGCCGGGATTCGAACTCACGACCTTCCGATTAGGAGGCAGATGTCTTATCCACTAGGCCACTGCACCCGTCATAGAACGAAATGCACTGTGAAACCGCTGTCGTACAAACAAAAACGCAATATATTCACTATGATGATGATGATGATGATGATGATGATGATGATGATGATGATGATGATGATGATGATGATGATGATGATGCTGATGATGACTATTTCCGTCGTTGTTTTTGATAGTTTTCCTACCCGGTTCAACTTGTGGTGATGCCGTCTCCACAAAGAGCGGTCGGCAAGATTCTGCCCCTCTCACAGTCTTGAACTGCTTTCTGGACCCTGCACAATGTAAGGCATAATTAATGACGTCATGTCATTAGGGAAAAATGACGTCACGTTACCAGGCAACAATACCACCTGTCAATCACTGCGCACATAGTTTTTCTAAAGAAACACGACATTTGTGCACTGTTTATTCGGCGTGATGCTTTCTTCTCTGGAAAACATGCAGACCGGATCTCATTACTCGGTCACTGTCAGTACCAACTACATGTCTCGAGTGGTTATTCCCACTGAGCTATATGGTTCAGCTTGCCTCACCTTCAAGGAACACAACTCTTCCACAGCCCCACCCCCAAATAAATAAATAATTCTTACAAACCGCACACACAAAAAGGGAAAAAAGAAAAGCAAACAAACAATTAAGACGACAGAGTTATTTCTATGAACCGCTAATTATTGCGAATATCATTGCTACATTTCCAATACTTCGCAAGAGTTGAACAGTTTTAGTGGTGACAGTAGTCCCTGATACTGATAGTGTAGCTCATACAAAAACAAAAAAAAAACAAAAAAAAAAAAAACACAACCCCACCAACAACAACACATTGATACTGGTGAATCAAAACTGTTTTTTACGATTATCAATCTTGTTTACAAAGATTGCAATACTAATTTGTTCGTTGGTTTTATGTGTTTTTTAAATAATAATTTTCAACTTTTCCGTTGCTGTACAATGTCAGGTCGTTTACAATGCACAAGAAGCCACCCGCATTCCCACGAGGAAAGACTTCAAGGCCTATATTAAAGTACTTTACGAAGTGAACAGAAGTACGCCAGAGTCCATGCAGTCTTTTGTAAGTTACAGTTAGAAGTCATGAATCAATAATTCAGACAAGCTACAGACTACCATTACCAACCTTTTTTGTTTAAAATTTAAAAAATAAAAATATGCAGATAGCCCAGTTGTTTTTATATTTCATTAATTCACAGAATATTATACAATCTATATCTTATAAGCAAGATGTAACTACTCCGCTATTTTTTCTTCTTTTCAAGTCTTCTTTTGTTTTGTTATTGTCTTATTAAGTTAAACAGAGTCTCTGTACGCGTTAGCTTTACTTTGTCTCGTCAGTTTTTCATCATGTAAACATTTTTACTTCAGTTTTAAAACTTCCTCTCGCACAACCAAATTGTGCCTTACTTTTCAAAGTTGTTCAACCAGAAGTCCAGTTGAGCAACTCCAGCGAACACCGACACTGCAGCAAATGACTGAGTCAGTGCTGAGAGCGAAGTCCAGAGGTTGGATGATTGTAGATGAATAACTCGGGAGCCTAGCGGCAC
This sequence comes from Littorina saxatilis, assembly GCF_037325665.1. Lineage (NCBI taxonomy): Eukaryota > Metazoa > Mollusca > Gastropoda > Littorinimorpha > Littorinidae > Littorina > Littorina saxatilis. Next base: position 7,273 of record NW_027126060.1, on the reverse strand, counting down.
TGAAACTGGGCCAGGCTGCCTATGTCAATGAAACTGAGCACGTACCATTGAAACTGAGCATGTAAAAATGATACTAAGCCTATATACAAACAAGCTTCAGAGGATATTTATGTATGTGTCGATTGGACATTGGATTTCCCTTCTTTGAGCCATGTGACGTCAGAGGCCTGCAGAACTTCATATGTGGGCGTTTCAGGTTAACCGAAACTTCAAAGGAACTACTTACTTCATATTTGGGACACAGATCAAAACACACGTCTGCCAAACTGTAAAAATGAAGCGATTTGCAGATCTATCTCGGGAAGAAATTGAAAACAAAAGACGACTTTTAACTTCGATCGAATACCAACACATTTCAGCTGAACAAAATATGAACATGGGAGACACCCTCCATCAGCATATTGCAGGCAACACACAACTCCAAGTTTTGCCGCGGCCAAATTCAAACCCCTCGCGAAGTTCACTCAGCTCTGTCGCACACACAGCCACCGGCCGAGTCGATAAATTATGCGCGGGGCAAGTAGTTTCGACATGTCCTTTGAAGATATAAATTTCTTCCTCAGTGCAGAAAATGAACCTGATATGCCACCATCCACGACAATGCAAGTTCTGCCTACTTTCCACAACTGTACCATAAACAACTTGAACATCACACTAACAAAATAAGACCAAACGTGTTTATTGTCTCTGCTGTTAACCCCACAAGCTAACTCAATGAACTCGTCTAGTCTTGATCGCGAGCCAGGGTGACGACAAGTGTGTACAACAGTTACTGACACTGACGGTGCAAAGAGATACATGTAGAAATGTAATTGATGTTTTATTTGATGTTCATGAATTTTCCGTTCCTTTGATTATGTTCTGAACAAAATGTTGCGATAATCAAATATTCTAATGTTAATTGAAGGAGTTAGATAAACTTTTGAAGTTGCACTCATTTTGTGGTGCATTGAAGTGTATATGTTTGGTGTAAACAGGTGTTCTTGGTGTGTATGTTTGATTGGATGTGTGTGTGCTCGTTCAATCGTCAAAACAACAACAAAGTCAATACCTGAAAGGAATTCGATCGATACATAAATGTTATTTGCATTTTTGACCAAAATATGACATTTTACACAGAGCTCGACAGTCATTGTTCACCTCGACCGCTATCGCGGTCTCGGAGAACAATGACTGTCTCGATCTGTGTAAAATGTCATATTTTGGTCAAAAACGCAAATAACGTATAAGGTCTCTGATGTTTTCACGTTTACACCAACAGGCGCATCAGGGGTGGACTCAGGGGGTGCACAGTGCATTTATATATCCCCCTCAAACTGAACAAAAAAAGTGAGAAAAAAAAGATACTTCGGAATTTGGTAAGATGATTCCGCGGCAATTTCTAAGCTCAGATGGCATCATTTTGCTTCTTCTGAAACATTTTGTTCTCCCCTGGACCCCTCTAGTCAGTCAGGCGCGCTGCGCGCCCTCGATTTAAACTTTGGAATTCTAAGTGCACCACCCCCCACCCACCCTTCTAAACTAACTGATCCGCCTCTGATCAACTTTGGCCCACATTTTTCATATGTTGTATTCCCCAGAAGCTAATCTTTCTCTTGATGTCAAGCCCACCACGTTTTGACCAAACAGTTATTGAATTAATTCTTGTGATTAACCTGATAAACAAATTGCTCCCAGCTCGTGTCAACCTTTTGAGTACTTTTGTGTGTGTTCCAGTAAAAAAAAAAGTTCCTTCTTGTATTTTAATGATCGCGCTCATCATTCATCACAGACCCGTCCAGGCCTTTACATGGGATAAAAGTAACCATCCTGCCATTTTTGACACCATTGCGCACACACACTTTGTTTGAAAAATATATTCTGCAATAAAAGCATAAAAGTTGACGAATTGAGACCCTAGGTGTTAAACAGATTTTGTTTCTGTCTTCTGCGTCAGCCGGCTATACCCCAATTCAGAACTTTAAAAAAATCCAACTCTTGCACAGGAAGCAGCTAGGCTGTTGATTTTGTATGTATGTCCAAAGAGAAGGGTGCTCTTATCCTATATATGTATGCAGGACGCAGGGCCGGACTAGGCTAAGAGGAAGGGGGGGGGGGGTGCCAGTGGTGGAAGCCCCCTGAAGCTGATGGGTAGGTCATATTCTGAGATAGGAAAATGGTCGCTCCTTGCATGAAACGGCATAAAATAAACAATAATAAAAAATGTTTTAAATAAGTGAGGTACATGTTTAGGCTAGGGGGGGGGGGGGGGGGTTGCGCAACCCCCATAACCCCCCCGGTAGTCCGGCCCTGGGACGGATCTGTGACGATTTACAAGGTAGCTCCCGGCCGCGGCCGCCTGGTGGGTTAAGTGTGGAGATTTTTCCGATCTCCCAGGTCAACTTATGTGCAGACCTGCTAGTGACTTATCCCCCTTCGTGTGTACACGCAAGCACAAGACCAAGTGCGCACGTAAAAGATCCTGTAATCCATGTCAGAGTTCGGTGGGTTATAGAAACACGAAAATACCCAGCATGCTTCCTCCGAAAGCGGCGTATGGCTGCCTAAATGGCGGGGTAAAAACGGTCATACACGTAACATTCCACTCGTGCAAAAACACGAGTGTACGTAGGAGTTTCAGCCCACGAACGAAGAAGAAGAAGAAGACAAGGTAGCTTACACAGGAAGGAAAGAAGGGATCTCGGATCAATGAGTAGAACAAACATACCTATCACACCCCGGCGATGCCCCCCCCCCCCCCCCCCCACTGGATTTAAAAGACAAGTAGTAGCCTGAATAATGTGATCTCTGTATGTCAACACGCAAGAGAACATATGTCAACGACCGAATACCGAGTACAGCGGAACGTACCTTAAGTTTAAAGACACCCCCCCCCCCCCAAAAAAAAAAAAAAAAAAGAAGAAAAAAAGAAGAGAAATTCAGGTCTTAAAAAGTAGGGAGTCTTACAATGGAGGTTATAGTTTGCAGAGATTTAGGAACAACAAATCTGAGCTGACAGGTTCTTAACATGGAAGGGAGTATTAAAAGGGAGGTTCCACTGTACGGATACTGACACATATGAAGTCATTGTGCGCACGGAAACGATCCTGTAATCTATGTCAGAGTTCGACTGGTTATAGAAACACAAAAATACCCAGCATGCCGGCTTCCCTCGAAGGCAGCGTATGGCTGCCTGAATGGCGGGGTAAAAACTGACGGTGTAACACGAAATGTTTTATTCCACGAAAAATTTACTCCGGAGTATAAATTTTGTACGAAATTCTTACTCCGAGTACACCTTTCGTACAAGAAAAGAACTCCCCAAGGCACGAACAAATTACTCCCTACACAAATGTTTTACTCCCCATTTTTTTTTTATTTCCAGTGAAAATCTCGTACGCGAAAATGGGATGCGGGCGAAGGGATAATGCCAATAATGTGATCTCGCGCAAATGTCGCGCTAACCTCCCCCCACCCCTTCCACCACCAAGACTAACAGGGGACAAGGGAGTAAAAGTTTCGTACACCTGGCATGGGAAGTTAAATTGCTCGTGTTAGGGTGGAGTAATTTATTCGTTATTTGTTCATCAGGGGAGTAACATTTTTGTACGAAATCTTTACACGGAACCCACCTGTCGTGGGGAGTAATTTTCTCATGTTTAATCCATATTTTTTTCGTAAAGGGAGTAACATTTTCGTACGAAATTTTTACTCTGGAGTAAAAATCTCGTGGGAGTAATTTTCTCGTGGTAAAACGGTCATACACGTAACAGATCGTGGGAGTTTCAACCCAAGAACAAAGAAGAAGAAGAACAAGATATATCCCGTTTGGTGATAAATGTACCAGTTTGTACAACGAGTGACAGACGGTCCGTGGGGGGATAGAGAGGGTTTGGCACAGTAGTCTGAGACGAGAAAATGCCGTCATTTTCGTCTGGGTTCCGTACTCTGAGTTCGGTTGTTATCCCCGCAACGTCTATATTTCTACGAAAACAACACATAGGGGGTACAACGAGATGAAAGTAGTTTGAGTAGGTTAATGTGCATGCCGATGTGGCATGCATTCACCTACTTTTTGTTGTAATTACGTTTGCTCAAGCCATTGCACGATGTATAAAGAAGTAAACCGTGTTTTTATTGTGTCACCTTGTTGTGACCCGTTTTGTGGAGCGTTAATATTTTTACGTGAGATTCACGTGCTCCTTGTTCTGTTGTTGTGACCTGGTTTTGGTCGGAGTGTCACAAACTGCGTCGTTTAGTTCTAGAACACCGTGAGATTCACGTGCTTTTTTTCGTGTCTTGATTTTGGGGTGAGCCCTGCGAATCTGCGTTGCAAGTTTTAGAATACGTGTGACTCACGTGTTTTTAGCTTTGTAATGTCAGCTAGTTCCTTGATGTTCTTTCTGTAAATATACCGTTTTAAGTTTTGAGCATGCACGGAGTGCGTGATCGGTTACTGATTGGTTGTAAAATAGTAGTTTCACCCGATTCTGTCTTAGGAATGTTGTTGGTTGGTCAATCCGGTGACCTTTGACTTTTGAATAACTATTCCATGTTAGGTTTTTGTTTCCATAAATACCACTGCTTGACTCCTGTCTCGTCAGTCGATCTGAGGGTTTTAGGAAGTGTTTGGTTTTGATCTGTAAACGTATGAAGGTTATCAAGTGAACCAACGGAGTGTTTCTTATGTTTTAACGTCAACGTAATGTTCTTGGAGACAGTTGTTTCTCAAGTGTGAATCGTTTTGTGCCCTTCGTTTGAGAGGCAACACGTTTTTGGTACTGCTGGTCAACCCACACAGCGCATAAGGTAATTTTGTTGTTACTTGTTTGTGTTGTGTTTTGGTCGCCATTTTGTAATGACTTTGTGAGTTGTTTATGTGTAACGTGAGTTGAAAGTCTGACTTGTTGTAGTGTTTCTTTATTGTGTGTTCAACTGTTCTAGTGTTGTGAACGTACAGCAATGATTTGCAGACGCTAGAAAGTCGCTAATGTTTATAATGATAACTTGTGTTTTCTGTGGTTAACGAAGTTCGAAGTGAAACGTTTTCTCTGACTTTTTCAGCCTTACGTTAAAAGAATTTAGGTAAAAGAAGCTTGCGGTCTGTGGTGATCGTTTGTAAACGGGCTTATTTCCTGTAACGTTATTGAGGGAAAGTGGATGAGTAAATATCTTGTTTGTGATTTTGATTAACGCAGGAACGTTGTCGTTAGACTTTTTTTGGTATGACAGTTTGCTTTGTATTCCTGGCCTGATGAGTCAACGTTTTGTATTTTTCTGAAAGTAGCCATTTTGGTTTTAAACGTATGTATGCTAAGTTTCTTGAGTATTCTTAGTGCTTATGGTATTGTTGAACGTACGGAACGTAATTCTTTATTGTTGTTGAACGTACAGAACGTAACTCTTTATTGTTGTTGAAGGACTAACCAACGAGTGTTTGGTAATTGTAACTTTCTTGTCTGTTTGTCTTCGCCTGTCTTGTGATTGTTTATTTTTCTTGTTTTTACTTCTCGTGTTTTGTTAATGCATTTCATACTTTTGCCATGTCTAATAATTTGTTTTCTTTTCTCTTTTTCTTTCTGTTCATAAGTTTTTTACCGCAATACGTATTACTGTAACTATATATATGCATTACTGATACCTAGTGTCAGATGTAAAATAATAAACCAGTACTTTTGCGCGTTATCGCTTGTAACCTGTGTTTGTCATTTCGTATGAACAATATGTAGTACCAGCCTCGCTCACGAAGGCGCGCACAGTAAAAAACTTAGCTGCTGATGCCCAGTGAAAGAACTTTAGCTAAAGTAAACAAGCTTAGCTGCTGACGCCCAGTAAAGAATTTTTGTTATTGACGCTCAATGAACGTAAACGTAGCTGTTGATAACCAGCAAAAGACTTTATTGTTACCTGTCACTGTGTTAGTGAACCATAGTTTGACACCGATCAACTTGTCGGTTAGAGATCTTCCTACTCGTATCCGGCGCATTTTTTGTGACTTTTGTGTATTATCCCAAACGACCCTCGGATCGACTCATTTTACTTTATAACCAGATAAACCTTATGTATGTTTTAAGTGCTTTTGAATAAGCGAACATTGTAATGGAGAAGGTTCCTGTAGATAAACCATTGGAAGCTTCAGGTTATGACATTAACGGCGATGAAGATGAACATTCTCAAAGGCCTAGGCGTGACATTAAGCCTACTGAAAAAGGTAGAGAGTACCAGATTGAGATCAAAACTAGAAACTTTGCAAGACAACGAACATTCTTGGAACGAGCAATCGGTGAGGTAGTCACAGAGCTTAACCAAGAAACTCCTAATCAAGAGTCGTTAACCAGTCAAAAACAAATTGTTTTGAGCATGTACAAGGATCTTGGTGACATAGAGAAAGGTCTTCGTAGTATTGGTAGCGGTGAAACCATTCAGGAAAGTTGGGATGATGTTCAGAGAACAGTTCAGAACATTATGTTTGACATTGATCGAGCTCTTGACAGACAAACGACTAGCGTGCAGGTGGCTAAGGAGCCTACTTCCAGGCATAGCAGTGTTACACCTAGCGTTGGGTCATCCACCCACAAGTCAGCCAGTGTTAAGTCTGCCATTCATAAAGTAGCTAGCATTACGTCAGCCATCCACAAGTCAGCTAGCCACAAGTCAGGTATCAGGAGATCAGGTAGCCAAGTAGCTTCTCGCGCCGAGTCTCTCCGCTCTAAAAGTGTTAGCTCTGAAGACACTAAATTGGCTCTTAAACTAGAGGCTGCATCCCTGGCCATAAAAGTGGAAGGTGACGCAATAAAGGAAGCTCAGTTTAGTGAACTGGATCTCTTACAACAACAATATGCTGAGAGAACAGCAGCTAGGCAGACTGAGGAAGCTGAGAGAACTGCAGCTAGGCAGACTGAGGAAGCTGAGAGAACTGCAGCTAGGCAGACTGAGGAAGCTGAGAGAACAGCAGCTAGGCAGACTGAGGAAGCTGAGAGAAATGCAGCTAGGCTGATCGAAGAAACTGCTAGGCAGGCTAAGGAAGCTGAAAAAGAAGCAGCTAGGCAGGCTAAGGAAGCTGAGAGAACAGCAGCTAGGCAGGCCGAAGAAGCAGCTAGGCAGGCTAAGGAAGCTAAGAGAACAGCAGCTAGGCAGGCCGAAGAAGCAGCTAGGCAGGCTAAGGAAGCTGAGAGAATAGCAGCTAGGCAGGCCGAAGACGCAGCTGAAGCAGCTCTTGAAGAGATTAAACAGAAGAAGGCTTTGAGACAAATTCAGTCCACCGAATTGAAAATTAGCTTAAAGTGTAACTAAA
>NW_027126059.1:0-1000 GCF_037325665.1 Littorina saxatilis | reverse complement strand
TTCTTCCCTGTTGACCATGTTCATGTCTCGAAGGTTGTCCACAGCTGGCTCCAGCTCGTGTTCAAGCTCATACTCCAGGACAGTCAGCTGTCGAGATATTAGATGAGAGTGACTGTGTAAGTGAGTGAGTGAGTGGGTGATTGTGTAATTGGGTCAGTCAGCTGTCGAGATATTAGAAGAGAGTGGATGAGTGAGTGTGTAAGTGAGTGAGTGGCTGATTGTGTAATTGGGTCAGTCAGCTGTCGAGATATTAGAATAGAGGGAATGAGTGAGAGTGTAAGTGAGTGAGTGGCTGATTGTGTCATTTGGTCAGTCATGCAGCTGTCAATAATTAGATGAGAGTGGTCAATAAATATGAAACAAAAGACGATATGCTCATTCTCGGACCAACACAAAAACTTGTCTGTCAACAACCCATTAAACATCTTATTATAACCTTATTTTTTTCGAAATAGCACAAAGACAAAGATATCCGTTAAAAGCGAAGGCGTGTGGCGTGGATGCGCAATCACTGTCCAAAAACGGCACACATACACACACACACACACACACACACACACACACACACACACACACACACACACACACACACTCACACACACACACACACACACAAACACCCACACACACACACACACCCACAAACACACACACACAGACACCCCACACACACAAACCCACAAACACACACAAACACACACACACACATACACATACACACACACACACACACACACATACATACACACAACACACTCACGAATTCCTCCAGGTCATCAAGACGATTATTCTGGTTCTCGTCAGTGTTCGCCAAGGCTTCCAGAGTCACGGTACCAGACGGTCAAAGAATCTAACCTGAACGGCCTGGCGAGCTTCAAGGGCGACCACCTGTTCGGATACTGTCTTGAGCTGGTCACTAACAGCTGCACACAGTTAAAGAGTTTTAGATTTAACTATATAAAGCGGATAGAGAACTGAAAAAATCGCGACGTGCGCCCAG
>NW_027126058.1:5000-13664 GCF_037325665.1 Littorina saxatilis | reverse complement strand
CCCCCCTCTGCTTCTTTACCTCTGTAAACTTGTAGAGCTAGTTATTTTTCGATAATGACCCAGCAACCAAACAAATAACGAGCCAGCAACAGCCTGAATCCTCGATAGTGCAATGGGTTGAGAAGCTGTTCTGTTTCGGTACTACTTTTGCGACTGAAAAGTTCCGAACGCTCTATACGTACGAAGTATACATCTCTGGAGCAAACAATACAAACATACCGCATTTAAATTAACAACTACAGGCCTGAACACATGAATCTCCATATAAAATCCATGAGTTCGGTTGTTTTCTGAATCTAGATCTGCCGTGCACAAACCGTTCATCACAAGCAAATTCCCACGGCAAGTAACTCATACTCTGGCGACAAGAGTAGTTCCCCTTCTTTTAACGCAGTTTCTTCGACAACACTGACTGCAATCCGACGGTCAGTTTTCAACAATATTTCATTTTATAAACAGATCACACGCAACCAAATGCACACATCTCATCAATTTAAACAACATAAAGCGGTTTCATACACTATTTTCCCCAGAAAACTGAACTTCATACAGTAATTAACGTTGGAACACGGGTGCAAAAGTTCGTCTGCTAGTCCCATTTGACGAAAGAACATTTACTAAGCGATACTAAAACATAAACAGAACACACAATATCTGCCTTTACCGCCACAGCAGAATAACAGCATATCTGTGTACTTGATTTTAGTCCAAAACAGGGAAACTGAAAAGAAGTGTTAACAGAATGGAATGATTTGCACGGAACTATACAACCGCGCATTAATCGATCGCCTGCGCAGGTTGACTGGTTGAGTGATTCGGATTCGATCAAACTTTCGCACAAAAACTCCTGTTTTTTTGGAATAACTGAAGAAAGGAGGAATAAAGAGGTTACACACCTCGTCTCAGTGATTATTAAAAATAAAATGGTCTCAGTTCGCGGTCATGAAAAAGCTCGCTGAAGCTCGCATTTTTCATGATCCGCTAACTTCGACCATTATTTTTAATAATCACTGAGACTCGGCATGTAACCTCTACATACCTTAGAATGTAGGACATAAAGTAATTGTGTGATAGTTTACCTACGAACCATCTTGCACATCGTTAAGGATTCTGTCTCGGACTATGATGTGCACTAGTTCACCTTTCCTTTTGTCGAGCAAAGTAGAACAAACACCCCCCCCCCCCCCAAAAAAAAAAAAAAAAAAAAAAAATGGCACGAAAGCATACTCGCATACACGCTTATACACACACATACACACACACACACACACACACACACACACACACACACACACACACACACACACACACACACACACACGTACGTACGCACGCACGCACACACACACACACACCCACACACATACAACCCCCTCCCCTCACACACAAACAAAAGAGTTTCACTCTCCTGACCTGTCAAAACTCATGGAGGTGAGTATAAAGGTAGTGCTGGCCAGCGTCACAATCTGCAGGTAGGTGAGAATCTTGCAGGCGGCCGGACCCAAAACCCACTGACCAAAAGCCACGAACAGAATCTCAGTCGTCATAGTGCACACACACACCGCTAGATCCCCGATAGCTAAGTTGATGATGAAGATGTTGACTCTGCTGTTCCGCTTCCGGTACCGACTACACGTCAGCACCACGATGATCACGGTGTTCCCCACTAAGGTCAAGGTCATGATGAAGGCCAAGGACGCCACGCGCTGGATGACGTCAGGGGTCCAGATGTCGTCATCGTCGGGGAGCGGCGTTGACGTCTTGAGGACGTCAGAGCAGTTGTGGTTGGTGTCGGTACCGTCGTGCACGCACAGAGTCAGGTTGGGACTTGCATGGTAGGACGCGTTGTAGTTCGTTGCCATGGTGACCTGGTCAAGGTCGAGGTCAAGGTCTTAGGGTGTCAAGGTCACGGCCGCGTGGACGTCATGCTTGCAGACCTGAAACAGAGTTGAATAATTGTTCAGAGTAGGCTAAGTACTTTTAACTCAGCAAAATCACGAACTCAGAAGGACAGAACTTGGTCCATGCAGAATATGGCAATTAGACAGTGTGAAATGAAACCCTCCTTGAAGACGCCGTGATTTCAGACACCCCCATCCCCTAATAAGGCACAAAAAAACAAAACAAAATAGGTGTGGTTAAGGTAACATAGCCCAAATAAAAGAGGGTAGGAAGGTAGGCAATCACTTTTTTTTTTAAACTTTTTTTTCTAATGTGTACAAATTAAACCTACTTGACAGGGAAATAAGTGTGCGACTCGAGCGCTTTCGCTTTCATTGCGTTTTCTGCACTGGTTTTTGTTGTTGTTTTTTTTGTTTGTTTTTTTGACAAATGTAATAAAAAGTTATAGGGTCGGCCCCTAAAAATAGGGTAGGTCGGGTTACCGTAACCACACCTATTCTTTTTTAGGCCTAAGATCCGTGTTTTCCAGATTGTCTGTTCATACCCTCTGTAGATTAACCTTTCTTTTGATGCCAGATTGTCTCAGTTTTTGGGAGGTCCAAATAAGGGGTACTGCATTGACAGTGGAAACAAACAAAACACTGTCTTTAAACAGACAAGAAAAAATAAACAGAAACAAATATATAAAAAGAAAAAGATTTTTTCCCTCTAAAGACAGGAACACAATAATTGCGGTTTAAAAGCAACCACAAGGCGTTTGAAATATTCACATGCAGCACAGACACACGAGATTGCGCAAACACACACATATCGACCTCAAAACTGCCATTCTTCGTGTTAATTGCCATTTGCACGCACCATTGCTTAGCAACCCGATCTTTCAACATGATATTCACATAAACCTCCCCCGTGTTCCACCCATGATGCACAAGTCAACGATTCAAGACTGACTCAAACCGACGAACAAAACTATGCATTACAAAGCCGGGTGCCACGAGAAATCGAATTCCGGCCATACAATGCAACAACGAATCAGACGTTAATAGGAGCCCTGGGGAGTGGTATTTCGACAACATGCCCGACTAGATGGGAACCAAGCGCTGTTTTGAATTGGTTGAGATACAGACTTTTTGTGCACACAAGTTTTAATCACTCCGACAAAGCGCTTGGTTCGCTTCCAGTTGGGCGCGTTCTCGTGCATACGACGCCATGACAACAATGCTGGCGCATTTTCTAAGCCAGTGGTTCGCCGCTTTATTTCGACTGCAAAATGAACTGCTAAGTGGATCCCCGATAGTGCAGGGGTAAGGGGGGAGGGGGATGTTGTATCCTCCTCATCATCATCCTCGTCATGATCACCCCAACACCGCTATCACCATCACCACAACATCAATCACACCAACAACAACAACAACAACAACAACAACGACAACAACAACAACAACAACAACAACAACAACAACACATGCTTAACACTAACAATAACAAATAGATGGAAAGAAATTCTCCGATAATTACATCACTGTATTCTTCATTTTGTCAAAAAAAACCAATCTCAGTTCATCAAGGTATTTGTGCTAGGACCGAGGGTAGCATAAAATCTGAGCCCAGACTGTGCACAAACCAAGCAGAGAATTACGTACACGAAGGAAGCAAAGGCTTAAGAATACAAAACTCAAGGAAACAAAAAACACAGAAATCAACTATATTATGACCAGACTTCAGCTTCAGACAGACAGATGTTCTTGCATCCACTCCATGCATGCAGCAACAACCCAATGAATTGACTTAAGAGTGATGACAGCTTCGACGGGATTTTAATCCAGTAGCTATAAAGCAAGATTGGCAAAATAAGGGCACAAAGGCGGCAGTAGGCATGGCTTTTAAAATCCCTATCCCCCCTAAGCTGAAGAAGCCTAATCCGTAATAGGACCGGAGGTAGTTTCGTATTCTACGAACTGTTTGATTCTTTTACCCCCTACGCACCCTCTTTTTCACGAAGACTTCCGGCTCTTTGGCAGCGGGCCCCGCGTGCATACGGCCGCTGAAGGAAATGTTAGCCCTTTCAGATTCTAGTCGTATGCCAGCATGCGATCTGATCCTAGTTACCATTCGTAGATGGAGAAAAGGTCAACAACTAGGGGACCCAGTATCCGTTCATACCTCCGCATACATCGGCGTTCGGGCATTCCAGAATCCTGGGTATTTGGTGCGCTTTGCGCAACCACACCTTTGTATTTAGGTGTCTACATTGAATTTCTTGGCTAAAGCCTATGTTACATTTTATGTAAGCCACAGTTACTTGTATTAGCCATGTCTACTTATGCAGAGTTTATAATAGCTTGTGACAGTGCAATTAAAAAGCGCTGCCTACTGCGCCAAAGTACCAGACAAGTAAATGTACACACTAAAAGAAAACATGTATAACTGGTTGGAGATAACCCAAACCTTGAAGACCTGAAAGCGGATTACCCTTTGTCAACATAAAGCAAATAGAAGAAGAACAACATTTGTAACTGCAGTTCCTGGTAAAATCTAACTGATACTAAGCACACAGAATAGAAGATGACCCATATTCTGTCCAACAGCCCCCCCCCCCCGCCCCACCAGAATAGGAGATAACCAGTATTCGGGCCAACATAATCCCCCCACCCCAAAGGCACCTGAATAGGAGATAACCCTTATTCGGGCCAACCTAATCCCCCCCCCCCCCCACATCCCCCAGGCACCTGGATATGAGATAACCCGTATTCGGACCAACATAATCTCCCCCCCCCCCAGGCACCTGAATAGGCGATAACCCGTATTCGGGCCAACATAATCCCCCCCCCCCCCCCCACATCCTCTTGGCACATAAATAGGAGATAACCCATATTCTGGCCCTAATATGCGATAACCCATATTCTGACCGAGGCAACCCACCCTGCATTCACATACACCCCTTCGACACCTACATAGTATATAACTAGTAACCTGGTCAACGTAACTACCCCCTTGCATACATATATTCAAGCTAATTCATCCCAGGAAGTTGTCATCAGTGCATCTGCTAGGAGCAGGATAAGCCGTCACTCTCGCGGTGAGGTGGGTGGGATAATTTTCGTCTGCGAAAAACACGTCTTCTCGCGCTGCGTTCAAGACGGAAAAGGAAGTAGGGAGGTTTAACTCCCTTGAATTATCGTAGGTTTGACTTTCTACAGAAAAGCGACCAAATTATCTTTTCCGATTGTTTTACGGAGGTCTCAGCTGAACCAGGTCATAACCAAATTTATGTAAAGACTTAAATTGTTTTATGACCAGACTTCAGCTTCAGACAGACAGATGTTCTTGCATCCACTCCATGCATGCAGCAACAACCCAATGAATTGACTTAAGAGTGATGACAGCTTCGACGGGATTTTAATCCAGTAGCTATAAAGCAAGATTGGCAAAATAAGGGCACAAAGGCGGCAGTAGGCATGGCTTTTAAAATCCCTATCCCCCCTAAGCTGAAGAAGCCTAATCCGTAATAGGACCGGAGGTAGTTTCGTATTCTACGAACTGTTTGATTCTTTTACCCCCTACGCACCCTCTTTTTCACGAAGACTTCCGGCTCTTTGGCAGCGGGCCCCGCGTGCATACGGCCGCTGAAGGAAATGTTAGCCCTTTCAGATTCTAGTCGTATGCCAGCATGCGATCTGATCCTAGTTACCATTCGTAGATGGAGAAAAGGTCAACAACTAGGGGACCCAGTATCCGTTCATACCTCCGCATACATCGGCGTTCGGGCATTCCAGAATCCTGGGTATTTGGTGCGCTTTGCGCAACCACACCTTTGTATTTAGGTGTCTACATTGAATTTCTTGGCTAAAGCCTATGTTACATTTTATGTAAGCCACAGTTACTTGTATTAGCCATGTCTACTTATGCCATCAAACTGGCTATTCCATATTTTCTCAAAAGTTTGGTAAGAGCCAGTTTCCGCCACCCCTGTGCCCTAATGTAACTCTAGTACGCTGTCTACAACTTTTACTTTATCTCAAAACAACAATGTCAGGTTTATACAATTTTGGAACATTTCGCTTCGAAATTCTAAAATCAATGAATTTTGCAAATGTGTCGACAGCTTACTAAAGGTTAAGGAACAATGCATATGTTATTATGTAAAAGAAGCTCTTAACGTTCAGAGTAGATGATTGTAGTTGGACCCCTTCCCCATCGTTGGAATTATGTCCAGGTCTGCCTCGGCGAGATCCGCGCTACCTTGTTCCTGATTTATGATGCTTGCGCGCAGCTCCATAATTTGTCAAAGTAAGACCATTAGTTCTTGGGATCACGACAGAGTATATCAAGACAGTTGAAATGTACCACATTCTCGAGGTTGTGACCAGATCACGAACAGCCAGGTGGCACTGCCAATCGCTCCAAAATGTAGCACAATGTCTGTAAAATGTGTATTTTGCTGTCTCATAGTAGTGGAAACACGTTACAGCTGTGCAGGCCTGGACTGACAACGAGTGGGGGATGCAGAGGTGCTTCCTGATAGTGTGAAGGTGCGTCTTTATCCAGACCATACAGCTTGACCCATGAACGAGAATACCTGAAACTAAGAGTTGATTATTAGAAAACCTCTCTAACAAGAGATTCCAGGCGCATACTGGTTTGTGTCTGCCTGTTTTAATCAGTTCTTTTAACAAATGAGGTTAATATTGATGACGGTCTTATTTGTCCCAACCGGGACCCATATACGTTTGTTTGGTTGTGTGTGGGCGCAAGCATTCTCTTAATTGCATTTTAGATGTTTATACTTGGTCTGATTTGCGATTTGTTGTTGTCATAATTATGTTGTCTGGTTGCTAAAGGGCAGATGAACTATACTTTTCCATCCATTGCTTGTTTGTGGACAATACATTGTCTTATGTCTGACGAACGACCAAAGACAAACACCTCCCTTTTTATGGTTGTATCGGGACTGCAACGCTGGCTGTTCTGTTCCTGGGTAGGTTGGATGAAAACTCCATCAAATGGACTGGTTGCCTTTTTGCGATACGGCCTGAAACTGATATCGTCAAGTGAGTCGATGTTGACTAAAAATATCACACGAAGGCGATATAATTTTCGTCTGCGAAAAACACGTCTTCTCGCGCTGCGTTCAAGACGGAAAAGGAAGTAGGGAGGTTTAACTCCCTTGAATTATCGTAGGTTTGACTTTCTACAGAAAAGCGACCAAATTATCTTTTCCGATTGTTTTACGGAGGTCTCAGCTGAACCAGGTCATAACCAAATTTATGTAAAGACTTAAATTGTTTTATGTGAGAGCAATAGAAAGCATTGTATTTCCAAACCTCTCACACACACACACACACACACACACACACACGCACACACACACACACACACATACACACACACACACACACACACACACACACACACACACACACACACACACACATGCGCAAACAAGCAAGAAAAAAACAGCAAAACAGCAAAACAACAAAACAAAACAAAGACACACTCAATACAATTAGTCAATATGTCGGCCTGAAAATAAAAGATCACATCGAAAACCAGTCATCAACGAGACTACACTAAGTAATTTTTCCTTGGCTAGTCAAAGTCCGAGACAGGTCACGCTCGTATCGTAGAAGCACGCCAAAGTAGTACCCACATAACCTATTCTAATTGTGACCACAATTTTGGAGTAGACATGACATAACTACAATAGTGTGGATTCGGGAATTCTTGAGGAATACAATGCACTTATTTGTCAATCTGTGTGTGAAAACTAGATTTTAAGGACAACAGTACAGAAATGAACAAACTTATCAATTAAGTTGTCAGCCTCCCAGCTGAAATGCAATCCTATAGTCCGGACTGAAAGAATGCTTGAATCGAACTTTCAATCAAACTGGTTGAAAAATAAGGTCGTCTCAGTGCCGCCTTAACTATTACTAAAGGCCATATATGACGTCATCAACACATTTATCGCAAAAAATAAAGAAATCGTCTTGGGGTATCATCTGTAAAATGTGTATGTATAGTTTCATGTAGATCTATCTAGTATTTTTATGGGAATCGTTCTACACACACACATACATACATACACACATACACCACCACCCTCGTTTCGATTCCGAGTCTATCTAAATTTAAAAATCAAAGGAAAAAATACACACACACAACACACACAAAAACCCAGCTGAACCAAACTCGAATCCATTGCAAGACACGCACATATTGCTTTACAAAAATTTCAATCAATTTGATTGAAAAATGAAGGCGTGACAGTGCCGCCTCAACTTTTACAAAAGACCGGATATGACGTCATCAAAGACATTTATCGAAAAAATGAAAAACAAGTCTGGGGATATTATACCCAGGAACTCTCATGTAACATTTCATAAAGATCGGTCCAGTAGTTTACTCTGAATCGCTCTACACACACACACAGACACACACAGACACACACAGACACACACAGACACAAACACACACACACACACACACACAGGTAAAAACAGGTGACTGGTTTGTGTCGTGTGTGGTATGTAGACCAGGTCAGGGGTCAAGGTTAGGTCAGATCGCGTGAAGGATTGTGGTATAGATACAGTTATCACCGAGCTGCAGCTAGTTCGCCGATTCGGAGAAGACGATTTCACATTGTTCGGTTTCGTAGCTCCAGAAAAATAGATAAAGAAGATACCAAAGGAGATTTCCTACAGGTTAATCTGCACAGCGTGTTTCCAGTGTCTGCGCGAGGAAGCGCTGTCGAAATCTGCA
>NW_027126057.1:0-8946 GCF_037325665.1 Littorina saxatilis | reverse complement strand
AGAGAGAGAGAGAGAGCGAGAGAGAGAGAGAGAGAGAGAGAGAGAGAGAGAGAGAGGCGGGGGTGGGGGTGGGTAATGATGGTGGTGGTATCATTTATAATGTATACTTTTTTTTTTTTTTTTTTTTTTTTTTCTTTCTTCAAATTATCAAACGTTCCATGAACAAACTTCACCTCGTCTCGACTTATACAGTACTCACAATCTTCTAATGTACATTTCATTTTCCAATATACTATTCAAATCGTATCTATCACCATACTTATATTTACTAATACACATTTTTGCAATCAAAATAATGTGATTAATTACCTTATTATTTTGGCATATATTATTAGGTTGATAACCAAACAAGATATCGTGTTCTGAGAGGTGCACATTTAATCCTGTATTTCTAAAAATATAATGGACAACATTTTCCCAAAAGCACGTCAACTTCTCACACTGCCAAAAAAAGTGTTCAACATAATCAATGTGTTTACAAAATGTACATAATTTTGTTTCTCTAATTTTCATTTTATTTAATAATATATTCGTGGGATAAATATTATGTAAAATTTTCCATTGTAACAATCTCAATCTTTCTTCTTTTGTACATTCGCTTGCTAACAGCCAATAATTGTGATCTAGTTTAACCTGATATTTATGTAACCAAAATGTAACAGCGCAAGGCTCGCTCGCTTTAGACTGGACTATCAGTATGCGAAACTTTCTCGCGGAAGGGTTAGTGATCACAGGGTTCCGCGTGTCAAGGTCATTATTGTGTTCGCCTGCTCGCGGGCTGGCTGTGTTTTTGCGAAGTGCAAGCGCTCGCACAGCGGTCTTCATTGCGCCGTACTCAAAAAATCTAGAGGGACTGTATCCTATC
Source organism: Littorina saxatilis (assembly GCF_037325665.1). Taxonomy (NCBI): domain Eukaryota; kingdom Metazoa; phylum Mollusca; class Gastropoda; order Littorinimorpha; family Littorinidae; genus Littorina; species Littorina saxatilis. The sequence continues at coordinate 8,081 of NW_027126057.1, read as the reverse complement.
TTTGTGCACAGCTGGTTAAAAGGAATCATATCTCCGTTATCCCAAATATCTTTCACCGTATCTAAGTGTGCTTCTATCCATTTTTTAAAATATAAGCTTTTATTTTTATACATCACATTTATATTGTTCCATAAACATTGATCACCAAAGCGATCTTCTCTCTCATAAATCAATGCTTTATTATGGATCCATTTTAAGAGAACTTCTTTCCAAAAGTTTGATCGAATGCATTCAATACCTTGAAACAGTTTTAGTGGTGTTGTGGCTTTAAAACAAAGTAAATTTCTTCCCAATACCTGATAAAGACTTAATGGAATCGTTGTCCACGGTTCATATTTTCGTTGTTGAAGTTTTGCTGCCCATGTGAGTAAAAAAGAAGTCTGCATATCGTGGACGTTTATCATGTTAATACCACCTTCTTCCACCACATTACACAATACATTTCGTTTAACTTTTTCAAAGGCTTTTGTATTTGAATACTTCCTTTTCCAGAGAAATCTGAACAAAATAGTATTCAGCTTATCGAGAACTTTAACAGGGGCAAGAAGCGCCTGCATAGCGTAAACAAATTGTGAAACTAAGAAGGACTTAATAATACACAATTTGCCGCTTATACTTAAATTCCTTCTTGACCATCTGCAAATGATTTGTTCAACTTTTTCAAGTCTTTTGGACCAATTTTCCATAATTTCAGAGGCCGGGATGTCATTTTTAAAAATAATTCCCATGATTTTAACCTGGGTATTCCATTTAATATCGCAATATTTCTCTTGACAGTTTTTACGCGATCCCAACCACATTGCTTCCGTTTTACTTTTATTTAATTTTAAGCAAGATATATTGGAGAAATCATCAATGATTTCCAAAACCGTTTCCATGTCGTTTTTATCTTGAAGTAAAACAGTTATATCATCGGCGTACATAGCCAGTTTCAGGATACGCGATGTTTGTTCTGCAAAATCTACATCTGGTAAGGCAAATCCTTTAATATTGGGGTGACTTCGGATTTTGATTGCTAATAATTCTACAGCAAGCACGAAGGCCAAAGGTGAGAGGGGACATCCCTGACGGATTCCGGAATTCACACTTATTTCTTCCGAAATCCAGCCCATATAATTTATGCAGCTCGTGGTGTTTGTCATTAGAACTTTAATCCATTTCACAAATTTTTCGCCAAAACCAAATTTTTTAAAGGACCAGACCACATAGTCTTTTGAGATGGAATCGTAGGCTCGGGCGTAGTCAAGGGCAAGTAATATACCGGGTTGATTTCTTTCATTTGCGTAATTAATGACATCATCGATTAATCTAATCAAGTTACGTAATTATCTATCTATCTTACTTGCCTTTCTTCCCTTAATAAATCCTGTCTGATCTTCCGACACGAGGTCAGAAATAACACCAGATAAGCGCTGCGATAAACATTTTGCCAGCATTTTATAATCTGTATTGGTTACAGATATAGGTCTCCAATTCTTAAGGCTATCTCTCGGCAAATCTTTACCCTTATGAATTAACGTGATAACTGCTCTTTTCTGAGTATCTGACAATTCACCGACTCTAAATGCATTTTGAAGGGAATTAACCACCATATTTTTTACTTTAGGCCAAAAAAATTTCATGAAACTTGTAGTCAATCCGTCTAAACCTGGTGACGAACCATTTTTTAATAGATACAGCGCCCTGCCGATTTCTAACACGGTAAAATCAGTTTCCAAAACATATTTGTGTTCGTCATTTAACTGAGGAATATTTAAATTAAGAACTTTACTTTCAGCATCCTCCTCAACAAAATTCCCATTTTTATCAAACACGTTATTGTAATATCTCACTTGCTCCTGTAAAATACCTTTTTGCGTCGTTATCTGAGAGCCATTTTCATCAATTAATCTGTCCATAAATTTTAAATTAGCTTTCACTTTTTCCATATTTAGAAAATATTTTGTATTCTTTTCACCTTCTTCGATATATTTTTCACGGGATCGAATGTGAGCACTCTTTGCCTTTTGAATATCATATATTTCCAACTTTGCTTTTAATTTTTCCTTTTCAACAATAAATGTTGAATTTTCAGGGTGCATGGATATCTGTTTATCTAATTGATTCAAATCCTTTTGCATTTGTTGTTGGTCTACAACTGTTTGCCGTTTTTTACATTTACTATAGTCAATAGAAAATTCTTTAATTTTTATTTTACATAGGTCCCATTTAACTTGTGAATCAAAATCAAGATACTCGTTGTCATAATTCTCCAAAAAGGTGTTTAGACCTTCAACAAACACTCTATCTTTCAATAAACTGTCGTTAAATTTCCAGTATGACGGGCCTCTCTCCATATGAGTCAGACTGTATTTCATTCTAACCATTCTATGGTCGCTCTGGGCAACGGATTGAATTTCGCACTCATGTGCACGATTTAAAATGTTATCCGACACAAGTATATAATCCAATCTTCTTGCTATGAAAGGAGTTTTCCGGTACCATGTAAACTCCTTGTCGTCTCCATGTGCCAAACGCCACAAATCGTTTAATGCACATTTAGTCAACATCGTCTTAAACATTTCAACATCTGTGTTGTTATGCTTTCCGCCGCTTATGATATCTAATTGATTATCAAGTACACAATTAAAATCTCCACAGACAATTTTTTTCTCATAAATTCGCTCATTTAGACAGTTGGAGAGGAATTCGTAAAAAAGCCTTTTCTCATGAACTTCATTTGGACTGTAGACGTTAAAAATATATATACTTTCTTCATCTGCGTGGATTTCCAATTCAAGCACTCTTTTAGATTTTACAACACATGCAACGTCATAAGGAAAGGATTTTTTCACTAAAATGACTTGTCCAAGACTATGGCTGGTAGAGGAAACGTGGAAGATTTTCCCTCCCCATTCCCTTTCCCACTGTTCAACGTCACTGTCTGTTATGTAGGTTTCCTGCAAACATACAATATCAAATCCATTCTTTTTAAGATTATGAAAAATAGTTTTGCGTTTTGTCCTGTTCCGTAAACCATGTATGTTTATCGAACAGACTGATAAAGCCATGGCGAAGGTAGATTACATATTGTTGAAATCACGATCAAAATTCAGAGTCCGTGGGGCAAGCCAGGGTGGAAGAAAAAAAACACATACGGTCAAGACACAAGGTCGAGGCACGTGTCAACCCCACACGCTGTGCGGCGTGTTTTCGTCACGGTCTTCGCACACACTTTCTATGTCAGAGTTGTCAACATTGGCTGAGTCTGTTTTCTCACGTGCAGCGTCAGTGCGTGTCATCTTCACTAAGTTTTGGTCTGCAGGGGGGGAATCCCTGAGTCTCTTGCCTGGTGTGTAAGATCTTGACCTAGGGAAGGCCAAGGTTGACTGCTGTGTGCATGGTCGGCTTTTCCGCGTCTTGGCAGTTGTGTTGACTCGACCTGTGTCCTCGGACTGGGAGTGGTTGGGGTTGGCTTCTGTCGTTGTGGTTGTGATAGGAGTGGCGAGGATAGTGCTACCGGTATCCACGTCTTGGTCCTGAGGGGTGGCATCTGTGTTCTTCCCCTGTGTTGGTTCATTGCTGTCGGTGTCGGTGTCATTTGGGAAGGCGTCGCAGTGCGGGTCTCCCCTTCTGTGACCCGGTTTGTGACAATCAAGACAAATGACGTCATTTCTGCAGTTCGAGGCTGTATGACCCTGCGTGAGGCACCGCCCACACGTTCCTTGTTGGATTCTACGTTCTTCTTTCTGTTCGAAGTGGTAGATGGACGCTTTAAAGTTTCCCAGGTTTACCCTTGCTGGGAGAGGACGATCGGGAACCTCGACGTAAATGAAACGTCGGCCGGTCAACCAACGGGTAAGCCCACCGTTTTCATCCATATCTTTTTCCATGTATAGCTCTGAGCGGGGTTTCCCCCCTACCTTTTGGATCATAGCGAGGATTTCCTTGTTGCTGAATGAGATTGGGAGATTCCCAATTGTAACTTTCGTTGTTTTAAGCTCCTTTTCTCCATCTTGGGTTTGGATGATGAAGGGATTTTTGTCCCTGAAGCTCACGGTGACCCCTCGTAGTGCCACCCCGTTGAGCAGAAGCTTTAATCGCGTTGCCCTAGACTTGGGGTATATTCTCCATAGAGCCTCTGTGCACCGAGAATGGTGTCATGTCCAGTTTTTCGTTCACATGCGCTGCATATCTCATGAACCGTGTAAGGCTTGTCTGATTCTGTAGGCAGATGTTTGTGTTGAACAAAAACAGGTTGGATAGTGTCCGAATTTTGGGTATACGCGGCCATCTTGAAACAAGGACGAAGCCGGTCGCTGCCGATTGAATCGGCGGAAAAACACACAAAAGACAGTACCTTTAAACGAGCAAAAAACAGTCTTGTACGTCGCTGGGACTGTATGTAGACTAGCTACGGCCGAGAAGCTGGTGTAGGTCCACTTTTGAAAGGTTGTAGACCCAAAACACTGGAGCTCTCGAAGAAGGGGCAGTCTGACATCAGACGCGCACTCTCTCTCTCTCTCTCTCTCTCTCTCTCTCTCTCTCTCTCTCTCTCTCTCTCTTGTTCTCTCTCTCTGTGTTTTTTCTCTCTCTCTCTCTGTTTTCTCTCTCTCTCTCTCTCTCTCTCTCTCTCTCTCTCTCTCTCTCTCTCTCTCTATCTCTCTCTCTCTATCTCTCTCTTGTTTTCAAGCTGATAGTTCTATTTCAAAACACGGTAACCTAACACAGTACTTACAGTTATTAGTGCACCGATGTAACTCAAAAGCAGTAAAAACCACAAAGAACACTAAAAACAATGCTGTCCTCTCCATCGTTATCCTTTGAGAGCAAATACAAAAGCCATTGGAGTCCAGACTAGGACTGTTGAGCTTGAAGATTTGATAACTAATAGTTTGAAAATGGAAAAATGATAACAATTAAATGAGGTTCGGAAATATTCAAATATGTCCTGTTTGAGAACTTATGTGACTGGCTCGTGTTGTGTCATTGTGAATTGATGGTGTTATCGTCGTTGCGTGTTCGTGAGCAGGCGTCTTTAGCCATGTGTGTGTGTGTGTGTGTGTGTGTGTGTGTGTGTGTGTGTGTGTGTGTGTGTGTATGCGCCAGTGTGTGTGTGTGTGTGTGTGTGTTTGTGTGTATGCGTCAGTGTGTGTGTGTGTGTGTTGTGTGTGTGTGTGTGTCTGTCTGTGTCTGTGCCAGTGTGTGTGTGTGTGTGTGTGTGTGTGTGTATGTGTGTGATCGTGTAGCCTCTCTCTCTCTCTCTCTCTCTCTCTCTCTCTCTCTCTCTCTCTCTCTCTCTCTCTCTCTCTCTCTCTCTCTCTCTCTCTCTCTCTCTCTCTCTCTCTCTCTCTCTCTCTCTCTCTTTTTTTTTGTTGTTGCTAGCATTCGTTTCCAGTAAAACAGTCAATTGAAACAGACAACAATATAGCATCATTCAATCCACAGTCAAAAGTCATCCTTGTGAGTGATTCTTCAATACCGCCTCTGTTGCGCCACACATCCTGTGGTTGAAAGACCGTACTATAACCTACAAGGAAGAACGTTGCTGAACTGTACTGTGACAACCACACACACCGCATGCATGAACAGTTAAAAGGCACAGTGCGCCTCCCGTAAACCATCACAGATACTGTCAGGCATTTACACACAGTACAAACACCCTTCCATTGGAACGCTCACCAAACGGGAACATCTCAAGTGCCCTGCGTAAAGAGCGAGCAATTTTTAAAGAATTAATTTTGCGGATTGTCACAGAGACAATCGGACCGTGGTGCGTTTAAAATCTAAATAATAAATTGACAGCTTGTTACACAAACATTCTTAAATCATAAAAGAATTCTTTTTTCATCAAGACAAGATCAATACAATTCGAAGTTTTGAAAGTTTGAAAAAAGAAAAGCCCGGAAGCAGGGTCACGCAAGGTCGTGGATCTCGTAGCAGACGACGGTTTATGCCTATCGCCAGTTCCTCTGAACAGTCAAAAGCCATCGCTAGAGTTCTTGTGTCTGTGTGTGTGTGTGTTGTGCGTGTGTCTGTGTGTGTGTGTGTGTGTGTGTGTGTGTGTGTGTGTTGTGCGTGTGTGTGTGCCTGTGTGTCTGTGTGTGTGTTGTGTTGTGTGTGTGTGTGTGTGTCTGTGTGTGTCTGTCTGTGTCTGTGTCTGTGTGTTGTGTATGTATGTGTGTGTGTGTGTGTGTGTGTGTGTGTGTATGTGTGTGTGTGTGTGTGTGTGTGTGTGTGTGTGTGTGTGAGATTCAACTAAAATATAAAATATGTTTACAATGCAATTTATATTTGTATCCTGTATAAATAAAAATAAATAAAACTATCAAAAAAGGGTTCTTTGTCTTCTCTGTGTAACATAAATGTTATCTGATTATATATTTTTCTTTGCAGTCCAAGGCACGTGTGTGTGTGTGGGTGGGGGGGGGGTGGGGTGGGGGTAGGGATGTTTTGGAGTGGTAAAGAGAGAAGAAGAGACAGAAAAACAGACAAACAGACATACATACTTACTGACTTACTGACTGACTGACTGACAGAGAGACTGACAATCGCACACATTTGGAATCAAACCGACTGATGCTACCATAAACCACACTACTACCAAACCGAACATGTCAATACATGTAGTAATGAGTCACGGATGCGCTCCACAAATAGTTAAACAAAGAATCAACCAGAAAAACAACACTGTGACCACAATCATGCCAAATAAACAAGAAATTCCTCCGAGGTAGGAAAAACACCCCCGTCCTTACCATTCTCACTGCCACCAACTGAGAAGGTTATTTCCCTTTGACCATTAATATGTCCCTCTATAAGTCCTTGTAGAATCTTAATCCACCAATAACTCCCTAACCGTGTGTTTGACTGGTCCCAATTTTTGTAAGGACCGTCTCAGGAATGTATAGAACCTGTTCACCAAGTTTGGTGACGATCGGTCCGTTCATTCTTGAGATCTATATGCGAACACAAACACACACACAAACAAACAAACAAACACATCGACCGAATCCTATACACACCCCTATACCGGGGGTGTAAAGATATGTTGGTGTAGGGTAACCCGACCGATCTTATTTTTTCCAGCCGAGCCTACAACTTTTTTTTCATTTCTAAAAAAAATTCCAACTTTCGGCACATTTTGCGAACCATACCGAGACTAAGGGAAGTAACCTCGTTAAATCGACCACATTTCAGAAGATAAAAATAACAATAAAACAAGTCGCGTAAGGCGAAAATACAATATTTAGTCAAGTAGCTGTCGAACTCACAGAATGAAACGCAATGCCATTTTACTCGTAGCATCGTCAGGCCACCGCTCATGGCAAAGGCAGTGAAATTGACAAGAAGAGCGGGGTAGTAGTTGCGCTAAGAAGGATAGCACGCTTTTCTGTACCTCTCTTTGTTTTAACTTTCTGAGCGTGTTTTTAATCCAAACATATCATATCTATATGTTTTTGGAATCAGGAACCGACAAGGAATAAGATGAAAGTGTTTTTAAATTGATTTGGAAATTTAATTTTGATAATAATTTTTATATATTTAATTTTCAGAGCTTGTTTTTAATCCGAATATAACATATTTATATGTTTTTGGAATCAGCAAATGATGGAGAATAAGATAAACGTAAATTTGGATCGTTTTATAAATTTTTATTTTTTTTTTACAATTTTCCGATTTTTAATGACCAAAGTCATTAATTAATTTTTAAGCCACCAAGCTGAAATGCAATACCGAACCCCGGGCTTCGTCGAAGATTACTTGACCAAAATTTCAACCAATTTGCTTAAAAATTGAAGGCGTAACAGTGCCGCCTCAACTTTCACAAAAAGCCGGATATGACGTCATCAAAGACATTTATAAAAAAAATGAAAAAAACGTTCGGGGATTTCATACCCAGGAACTCTCATGTCAAATTTCATAAAGATCGGTCCAGTAGTTTAGTCTGAATCGCTCTACACACACACACACACACACACACACACACACACACACACACACACGCACGCACGCACGCACATACACCACGACCCTCGTTTCGATTCCCCCTCGATGTTAAAATATTTAGTCAAAACTTGACTAAATATAAAAAGCCGACC
>NW_027126056.1:5000-12052 GCF_037325665.1 Littorina saxatilis | reverse complement strand
TTTCTTGTGGTTTTTTGGACGGGGTTTAGCTCGCTCAGAAGCGCCCCCCCCCCCTCGGTCTCTCTGTTTACACACTTGCGCTAGTAAACCTCCAACTGAGCACTACATACCCGAACTCTATCTGAGTCTTCATCTTGGGTTTACATACCTCAGCAACCACCACACGTCTTTGATCCTCTCACAATCCTTTATCTTTGTTTTATTTTATTTTTTCTTTTTTTTTCTGCAATTTACAGACATGTGCACTTTGATCTTAGCAAAAACTGGGACCCCACACACAATTTTGTTTTCATGCGATCAAGGACCTACACATTCTTGTTTTTGTTCACAATACAAAGATGGGTAGCTGGTAACCTCCCGAAATTTTTCAGAGTGAACAATAGATCGAGGGAATGCACAAAAAGCTGCCTGAAAGAATTGCATTTTGACCTTAGCATGGGTGCACTTTGACCTTAGCATGCGATTCTTTTTTTTTGGTTTTTTTTTTTGTACATTTTTAAATCAACAAACTTTATCAGTAAACTAATATGTTTAAATAAATAAATAAATAAAAATAATCGTAACATAAATTTATTTCTAATGTTCAGCTCAGTTTCCTTTTTTTTTTTTCCTTCTCCCTCTTTCTTTTTTCTTACATTTTTAAATCAACAGCTTAAACACACACATTTAAATTTACTTCTTTTACCCTAATCTTTTCACCTCTATCATGGACAAATACCAACAATGGACAATTTTATTAAACTATTTTACAATTACCATTATTCTCAGTCTATATGTGTCGCAAATCTAACTCTGAATTAAACATGCACACAATTTCTATTGGTTTCCCGTATTTGAATTTTCCAACACACATTTTTGCCACAACAATAAGTAAATTGATATAGTTTACTAAATTGTTTGACATACCAGGTGTTTTCATGTATCCTAACAGTGCTGTTTGAACATCAATTTTTATATTAACATTATACTGCTGAAATACCTTATTGGTTATTCTTTCCCAAATTGGATGTATAGCAGAACATTCATAAAAGAAATGTTCCACAAAATCAATCTTATCTGGACAGAATGAGCATTTGTTATTCATTCTAATTCCCATTTTACACAGCAAAATATTAGTCGGATATATGTTATGCAGTATCTTCCAGTGCAATTCTCTCAGTCTTGATTCTTTAGATACATTCCTTACGATGAGCCAATGCCATTTAGTTATTTCTATATTAAACTTATGCATCCAGAAATTCAGACAACAAGGGTTGTGTTCAGTTTTACTTATTAAATGTAATCTATAAGAATGTGCTGTAAATAACTCTTTATGGTCGAAAAGCAGAACATTGTTTTCATTGGATTGCATGAGCATATACGCCGGATATCTTTTCATAAACGAGGTAACAGCAGTCTTTGCCACATTATACTCTAACATCAGTGAAGGATAAGTACCCACTTTCACTTTAATCTGATCTAGGGATAACAGCCTGTTATTAACACATATATCGCCAACTAATGCGATCCCACATTTAGTCCATTTCTTAAAAAATAACACATTATTTCGATACATAATGTTTTTATTATTCCAGACTGTTACCAACAGTGGGTTCTCTATTTCTGTGTGGGTGTTATTCTCTGTCCAGACTTTTAGGGCCTCCTCCCAAAAAGGGGCCAAATTAACATGTTCTTTTTTAAATTGCTTCCATTTTACTTTGGCATGAAAACAAGTCAGGTCTCTACCCAGTTGAGAAAACTGCGCTATTGGGATGAATGATCATTTTTCCGTATCAGTAGCCGTATGCAGCTTTCTTATCCATTCCAGCAGAAACGATTGCTGCATAATTTTAATGTCGGGCATACACAACCCTCCTTTTTCAAAATCAGCTTTTAACACACATCTTTTAACTTTTTCAAATGCTTTTTTGTTGGTAGTTTTTCTTTTCCACAAAAAGTGGTACAACATTGTGGTAACTCTGTTTAACACCTTCTCTGATAAATTAATTACTCTCATTACGTAAACTAATTGTGGAACGAGAAAACTATTTATAATACAAATTTTACCTAAATATCCAAGATTCCTTCTATGCCACGTGTTTATGACTCGGCTCATGTTTTCAATACGGCTTTCCCAGTTTTCTGAGAGGTTTGATGCGGGTACACTATTACAGAAAAATATACCCAATAGCTTTATTTTATTTTTCCAATTTAAGTCAAAACATAACTCACCCCTCGCTATGCTCGATCCCAACCACATTGCTTCTGTCTTTCTTGTATTTATCTCAAGACCGGAGATACTTGCAAACTGTTTTAAAATGTCTAAAGCAAGTTTAATATCGTCTCTGTCTCGTAAAAACAGTGTCACGTCATCCGCATATAGCGCTATTTTCAACAATGCATAAATATCTTCACTTTTATTAATTGGTATACCATGAACTCCGTTTTTCCCTCTCATTTTAATGGCTAATAATTCAATACCGAGTATGAAGGCCAAAGGAGAAAAACAGCATCCCTGTCTAATCCCGCCTTCTATCCTAATTTCTTCGCTAAGCCACCCACCGTATCCAATGCAGCTCCAGCTTTCTTTCATTAATATCTCTACCCATCTGACAAATTCGTTGCCAAACCCAAACTTGGAAAACACATACGTCATGTACTCTTGCGATATCGAATCAAAAGCTTTCTTAAAATCAACAGCAAGCATGGCTCCAGGTATATCATTTTGTTGAGCACTGTATACCACGTCGTCAACCATTCTCAGTAGGGACGCTATGTCCCGCCCCTTTAAAAAAGCAACCTGGTCAGGCTGTATGATGCTGTCAACTACACTTTGCATTCTTAACGCTAAACATTTAGCCAACACTTTATAGTCAGCATTTGTTAGCGTGATTGGCCTCCAGTTATTCAAATTTTCTCTTGGGAGTTCTTTTCCTTTGTGTATTAAGGTTATTACTCCTGCGGATTGAGAATATGATAGGTTCCCTTTCTCAAATGCATAATTATACGAATTCACAATAACATTTTTCAATTTCACCCAAAAACATTTATAAAATTCCACCGTTAATCCATCTAATCCTGGTGACGAGCCGTTATTTAATGTCATCAGGGCTCTAGCCGCTTCTTCTACTGTAATTAGTCCTTCACAACTATCTCTCTCTAAATCATTTAATTGAGGTACTTCATCTCCCTCAATAAACGTATCAACTCTTTCAAAAAGACCTTCTTTCGGAACTTTTTTCTTATAACATTTCAAAAAATGCTCTCTCTGAGCTTCCAAAATGCGTTTTTGGTCCGTTAGTACATTTCCGTCTTCTGTGGTCAAAACACTCATAACCTTCGAATTCCCTCTACTCTTTTCTAAATTAAGAAAGAACTTCGTATTTTTTTCCCCTTCTGCAATCCATTTTATTCGTGATCTAATCATGGCACTTTTTGTTCTATTCTGTTCATGTATTTCTAACTGTAAACGAATCTTGTGTCGTCTTTTCTGCAATAATTCATTTAAAGGTTCATGACTTAGTTTCAAGTCACAATCGTTTAATTCTGTATATAGACTTAGTTTATCATTTTTTCTTTTCATTGCTTTACTTTTACTATATTCTATACTCTCATCTCGTATTTGTCTCTTCAGCAATTCCCATTTTAACTGGACGTCCGTTTGTTCTTGCTTACGCATAAACTCTTCTATAGCCGAATTCATAAATTGTACATATTGCAGATCATGTAATAACTCATTATTAAACTTCCAAAATCCAGGACCTCTGGCAACCTCTGAGCACTGTAATACTGTATAGACACATCTGTGATCGGAGTATGGAACCGAAAACATATTACATTCTTGACAATTGTTTACAATTCCATCACTTATAAAAATATAATCAATTCTTCTCGCCACCCAGTCAGAGTTCCTTGACCAGGAAAACTCTTTTCCTTCTGCATTAGATAACCTCCATGCATCATTTAATATACAGGAATGTATAAACGTATTAAACGCTGTAACTTCTTTCTGTGCATGTGCTGCACCACTTACAATATCCAATTCATTATTTACTACACTGTTAAAATCTCCACAAACCATAACTTTCTCAACGAGCGACCCAGCCACTTCTCTTTGTAACTCGTTAAAAAATTCTATTTTCTCAACTACTGGGTTTGGTGCATATACGTTATAGATTGAGATATCACCACTGACCGTTTTAACCGTCACAGCCAGCACTCTCTTTTTATATTTAGTCAAGTTTTGACTAAATATTTTAACATCGAGGGGGAATCGAAACGAGGGTCGTGGTGTATGTGCGTGTGTGCGTGTGTGCGTGTGTGTGTGTGTGTGTGTGTGTAGAGCGATTCAGACTAAACTACTGGACCGATCTTTGTGAAATTTGACATGAGAGTTCCTGGGTATGAAATCCCCGAACGTTTTTTTCATTTTTTTGATAAATGTCTCTGATGACGTCATATCCGGCTTTTCGTGAAAGTTGAGGCGGCACTGTCACGCCCTCATTTTTAGACCAAATTGGTTGAAATTTTGGTCAAGTAATCTTCGACGAAGCCCGGGGTTCGGTATTGCATTTCAGCTTGGTGGCTTAAAAATTAATTAATGACTTTGGTCATTAAAAATCTGACAATTGTAAAAAAAAATAAAAATGTATAAAACGATCCAAATTTACGTTTATCTTATTCTCCATCATTTGCTGATTCCAAAAACATATAAATATGTTATATTCGGATTAAAAACAAGCTCTGAAAATTAAATATATAAAAATTATTATCAAAATTAAATTGTCCAAATCAATTTAAAAACACTTTCATCTTATTCCTTGTCGGTTCCTGATTCCAAAAACATATAGATATGATATGTTTGGATTAAAAACACGCTCAGAAAGTTAAAACAAAGAGAGGTACAGAAAAGCGTGCTATCCTTCTTAGCGCAACTACTACCCCGCTCTTCTTGTCAATTTCACTGCCTTTGCCATGAGCGGTGGACCTGTGGACTGACGATGCTACGAGTATACGGTCTTGCTGAAAAATGGCATTGCGTTCAGTTTCATTCTGTGAGTTCGACAGCTACTTGACTAAATATTGTATTTTCGCCTTACGCGACTTGTTTTTAATAATAGGAACAACTGAATACGGCATTCCCTTTCTCACCAAAATCACTTGTCCTAGGCTATGGTTTGTTCCTTCTGAAAAAAGATTTCTCCACCCCAGTCAAATTTCCACGTGGAACTAACATCTTGTGAAATATAGGTCTCCTGTAAACATATAATGTCAAACTTTGTCTCTTTACATAGTCGAATAAGACCTTTTCTTTTCTTTGTATTTCTCATTCCATGAACATTCAAGGATGCCACTTTTAAATCAGCCATAATCGTAGAGAGTAGGGGTAAGTCCGTGAAACATGCTGAGCCGTCAAGGTACGGTAGAAGAGGTGAGCGAGTCCTCAGTCGCCCTTTTCATTCGCCATCCCCTCGTCGAAATAATCCTCTACGGAGTCTTTGTACTCGGTCTCTTTGCTTCTTGTCTCCGAGGTCTCAGAAGCTAGTTTCCGCAGTTTGTTGGCCCCATCCGGGCTATCTTCGGGTCTCAGTCGTTTGCAGGACGCTGACCGGCTTCTCTGGGTCTGGATCGTGTCAAGGATCGAGGGCTGGCGGCCGCGCTGGGCGAGGGCGCCTTTCTTCCCAGAGGAACCCCCACGCCCATCACCAGCACTGCTGGCACCACTGGGTGCTCGGTTTTGGTCAGTCTCGGTAGGTCGCACGAAGGATGCTTCTGCCTGGGCACTTTCGAGCGTGCATGTCGGGTCACCCCTTCTGTGGCCCGGGAGTTTGCAGGAGAAACACACAACCTCAAAAGGACGACGACAACTACAACTAAAAGTCGAGAACAACGAGAGCAACAATCGAGAAATCGAGAACAACAACAACTTCGACTGCACCACCAACAACAGTTTTACACTGATAAACAGTGCTTGCAACACGAACGATTTGACACGTAACACGGTTACCCAACCGCAACGGCCGGGACTGGTATGCAAGGAAAGGTTGTAGTGGTACTTGGCCGCATGGTGGCGCTGTTTGTTCTGTACGTCGCACTAATTGCCATTCATGAAACCGTGTTTCGACCCGCCAAAGTCACGTGATGGTTTTAAACTTACGGGACCTACCTCTCGGCTCTACAGTCGCTAACGGCGTGATGCCGCCGGGTAATCTTTTGATGTTTGGATGGCTGTGTCCGCATCTGGTCTGATGCAATTGGTCGCCTCGCTGACCGTGGTTATCTCGTCTAGTAGGAAGCGTCGAGTGGCGGTGATGTCCTTTGATAAGGGTGTATGTGCGCGTGGTTTATAAAATAATAAACAACCTCGTTAGCTAAAACTGTTGTGAGGTGCACTCGTGAATGCCAGTTAAAATCGGCCTTAGAATCTGAAACCACCTCAAATTCTTTAATTTATTGATTACCACTCCAGGGAGGGACGCAGTTTCGCGCCCAACACTCAACCCACTTTTACTCCGCCCATCCAGCCTGAGGGCCCTAACTACACGTATCGAAGACGCTACCTCCATCCACAGGGCTGTTGAGTGACACGCACTTATCCCTTGATTACACGACTGACCAGCCAACCCACGGGCGGGAATGGATAACCGCCAATAGGAACTCAGATCAACTCTGACGAAACTATCTACTTAACACGCAGAGTCAATCACTTGCCCACATCACGATCTTCTCATGACCGACGGTCTATACAGCCTTGACCACTGATCTCTACAACACGTTCACCTTCAGTGGGAACGCTCAGCCTCTATCAAAGCTAATGTGATCAAACCCTCAAATCATGAGATGTACATATACTACGAAAACCTCAATCACTGAGAGGTACTTCAATTCAATCTGCCTCACTTTAAGAGAGCAACAACCCAATCCAGGGCAATATATCAAAAGAGATCTACAAACCCTCTTTTAATGAGAGGATTTTCTACAACGAAAGCCTCAATCACTGAGAGTATATCTGGATAATCAACCACTAGTACACACAAGTACACCCCAAAAAGGGAAATGTATAGTAATCATCC
>NW_027126055.1:15000-23197 GCF_037325665.1 Littorina saxatilis | reverse complement strand
TCGCAGATATTGTACTCATCTACCTGGGTTCCTTTCTTCTGGGACTGCTGTTCAAGCTGGTCCAGTATCACAGAGAGCAACTCCAACGTCAGGATGACGCCACAGCAACATCTGACGTCACTACTGGAACAGGACACGAGGATAAGTGCGTCACTAAGATATACTCGTGCCTCATTATTTTGTCAGTGGAGTGTGTGTGTGTGTGCGTGTGTGTGTGTGTGTGTGTGTGTGTGTGTGTGTGTGTGTGTGTGTGCGTGCGTGTGTGTGTGTGTGTGTGTGTGTGTGTGTGTTTGTGTGTGTGTGTGTATTCGTCTGCCTGCCATTCTGCCTCTCTATCTGCCTGTTTGTTTGTCTTATTATGCCTGTCTGTCGGTATTCTTGTCTGTCTATCTGGCCTACTTTTTTCACAACAGGTTCTTTGTTAGTTTGTCAATGCCATAGTTTCCCTTTGAATTGCTCTCACGTTTCGCTCGTCTCCTGATTGTCGTATCATACATTTACCGCAGCTCTTTTTACATTTAGTCAAGTTTTGACTAAATGTCTTAACATAGAGGGGGAATCGAAACGAGGGTCGTGGTGTATGTGTGTATGTGTGTGTGTGTGTGTGTGTGTGTGTGTGTGTGTGTGTGTGTGTGTACCCCCGTTTCCACAGGTTTGGTTGCCTAAATCACCATAAGGCAACCATCCACACGTGGATGGCAACCTAAACTCTGGATGACAACCTAATTGTGTGGATGGTCGCTTCATTTAACACCGTTAAATTGACTTTTTTGACGGAAAGAATGTCATAACAATGTTCAAAATGACATTCTTTCCGTCCTCTATAGGCGACGAAATAGGTCAAATTTTGTGCATTTTTTAGTGCAAAATTCTTCGATGCCGGAGCGAGTACTGCACCCAGTGCTGTTGTAGTGCAAGTGCACTAGAAAGGCACTACACCCAGTGCCGCCTCTTAGGTAACCATCCACACTTTAGGTATGTGTGTGTGTGTGTGTGTGTGTGTGTGTGTGTGTGTGTGTGTGTGTGTGTGTGTGTGTGTGTGTGTGTGTGTAGAGCGATTCAGAGTAAACTACTGGACCGATCTGTATGAAATTTTACATGAAAATTCCTGGGTATGATATCCCCAGAATCTTTTTTCGATAAATTTCGTTGATGACGTCATATCCGGCTTTTTGTAAAAGTTGAGGCGGCACTGTCACACTCTCATTTTTCAATAAAATTGATTGAAATTTTGGCCAAGCAATCTTCGACAAAGCCCGGACATTGGTATTGCATTTCAGCTTGGAGGCTTAAAAATTAATTAATGACTTTGGTAATTAAAAATCTGAAAATTGTAATTAAAATTGTTTTTTTTATAAAACGATCCAAATTTACGTTTATCGTATTCTTCATCATTTTCTGATTCCCAAAACATATAAATATGTTATATTTGGATTAAAAACAAGCTCTGAAAATTAAAAATATAAAAATTATGATTAAAATTAAATTTCCGAAATCGATTTAAAAACAATTTCATCTTATTCCTTGTCCGTTCCTGATTCCAAAAACATATAGATATGATATGTTTGGATTAAAAAATACGTTCAGAGAGTTAAAAAGAATAGAGATATAGAAAAGCGTGCTATCCTCCTCAGCGCAACCGCTACCGCGCTTTTCTGGATTGTTAATTTCGCTGCCTTTGCCACGAGCGGTGGACAGACGATGCTACGAGTGTACGGTCTTGCGGAAAAAATGCAATGCGTTCAGTTTCATTCTGTGAGTTCGACTGAGCTTGACTAAATGTTGTATGTTCGCCTTTCGCGACTTGTTATTTCATACCTTAACGGTCCATTGGAACGCTTTGGAATTTCTCTATTGCTATGAAGTTGTGAGGTTTGGCTGCACTGACCAATACATGGACAGATCAATCATTTACAAACAATCTCTATCTTTGCAAAACTAAGAGCTCCCGGAAAATGAAGGGCTGGTTCTAACATACACGAAAATCGGCCTAATTGGCGCATATTACTCAAAGCTTTACACAAATGTGATTGCGCTTTCTATTACGTGTCCATAATAAACATAAAAAAGTCTATCTCACCGTATAAAATAGCACTGTTTTGACATCGTTTGAATTTGATAGTAATTCTTGTGTTTTGGTCACATGACAGGAACCGGAAACGTTCCACGAACACACGTGGGGATCAGAGGGTACAACGCTTTATCCAGTACGTCTTGGGATTCTACAGTCTACTCATCTTCTGCACCGGCATCGTTAGCTATGATTTATGCTTTTTCGTAGTGGCAGGGTTCGTTCTCGGAATGTTCATCAACATGTACAGACGACGCAGAGAAAAGCAAAGGGAACATGTTCAGTAGGCTATATATGTAATACTGAATACGATTGGAGATTGCAGAACTTGAGCAGATGAGACTCATGTTTCTTTTAGCTACAGAACCCTGATCATTTCAGAATCTCAGTTTATTCTTGAGCCGGGTTTGGTGGTGTGCGTGTGTGTATACCACTGGCACTTATCTGTTGCTCCCGTCAGCTAAACAAAGGTAATCACAGTCCCGAGGACGTCAGAAAAACATCAGTGGGCAATGTCTGCCTTACAAACTTTTTTCACACTACTATTTACTTTGCATCATGTTCATAATTAAATGTAGTCCATGCGCTTATCGGCCACCTCTGCGTCTCTAACGGCAACAACAACAAAGAAAAAAAATGGATATGGTGGTAAAGGGAGTAGAACAGACGGTTTTCTTTTGCATCTATCAAATTGTAATTGTGGATCGAAAGCAATGTGTACAAAAACTCGGTTCCAAATGGACGACTGAAATCTGTCGAGTCAGAAAACAAGAAGACCAGACAGAAAAAAGAGAGAGAGAGAGAGAGAGAGAGAGAGAGAGAGAGAGAGAGAGAGAGAGAGAGAGAGAGAGAGAGAGAGAGAGAGCGAGAGAGAGAGAGAGAGAGAGAGAGAGAGAGAGAGAGAGAGAGAGAGAGAGAGAGAGAGAGAGAGAGAGAGAGAGAGACCGACCGACCGACCGACCGACCGGCGACCGACAAACAAGACATACCGATGATGGGGCTAAAGGAAAGAGTGCAAGGCAACAACTGGTGGAAAAACGAAAACAGCCTCCAGAATAAAAACAAAGGAAAGATGAGTATCCCCCACTCGTTTTATTCACCCCCACCCCTACAACCCCCCCCCCCTCCCACTACCGTCAATCCACTTCTCTCTCACAGCCCCCCCCCCCCCTCTCACCCGGAACATTGCCACTCCCTCATTACAAACTTTCACAAAAAATGAACATGCTTTTTTTTTTTTTTCGCTCTCGGGGAAAAAATGGAGGACCCGCCTAAAACACATCAGCTGCCGAGTTAGCTTTTAATTCTCCGACGACGCCGCCAGAATTGAATTTGTCTGCTAGGAAGACAGGGGCAGTCTCTCGTTTGTTGTCTCTCAAAACACTACCTCGGGGTAATGATACACACGCGGCGCGGCATGGCGGGGTGCCCCCCAATCTGCGTTAAGGGCAGAATATACCTGCGCAGTTTCAGCGGCACAGAAAGCGCACTGCATAATATTTGATGCTGCGATAGGGATTATGACGAGTACTTGGCCTGTTTTCCTTTCACGCAACCTGTAGCGGGCTGGGATAATCTGCAGTGCGTCGTCTGTCCTGCTGAAGTTACATAGGTGAGCGTCAGGCCTTAGGGGCTCCGCTCACATATGTAACTTCAGCATTATGGGCAGTATACCTGCGCAGTTTCAGCGGCACAGACGACGCACTGCATATTATTTATGCCGCGATAGGGATTATGACTGTGTTCCTTTCATACAACGTGTAGCGGGCTGAGATAATCTGCAGTGCGTCTTCGGTCCTGCTGAAGTTATAATATATGTGAGCGGAGCCCCTTATGAACCTTTCCAGGGCGTGGGTGAAAGATGTTACAATGATGGGGAAGAGAAGGAGGAGAAGAGAAGTGATGATGACGCGTTGAAGACGAAAAGAAAGAAAGAAAGAAAGACGAATAAATTGGGAAGCGGACCAAGAAAAGAACAGAGAAAAAAAAAAGATTAGAAGAAAGAACGTAATTTATTGGCAGAGGAAGAGAAGTCGCGTAGAGAGTGATTGAAAGTTTGATAAAACATTCAGTCGATCTGTTGGTCTAACAGTCTGAACATGAAGGTTATTTCAGTCAGGAGGGTGGGTGAGCGGTAACAAACAAATAAACAAACAAAAAACAAGCAAGCAAACAAACCAACAAACAAAAGATAATCTAAATTCGTTCAACAGTTTTTGAGATACTGCTGTCCACAGATAGAATTATAGATAGACAGACAGACAGACAGACATACAGATAGACATGCAGACAGACAGACATACAGACAGACAGACAGACACACATTGGCAGACAAATACCCTCTCTGGCCCTCGATTAATCATTCTTTCAAGTATTGAGAGAGTACAGTGACTGAACAAGAAAAATGGGTGAAAAGGAAAAGAGAGTCGATAAGCGGAGAGTGCCTGACTGACAGTTTTATGGCTGTTTCTGTAACCACATGGTCTTCTTCTTCTTGTTCTTCTGCGACTCTCTTCTGCACCCCTCGCGTACAACGTGCATTTATGTCTTGCACGAGTTTTTGTTTGTTGCCGTTATGTGCTTTATTTCAATCTCCTACCATCCAAAGTATGGCTTTTCTTTTAATTGTTTCATGCGAAGAAATTCTGAATAACATTTTGTTTAAACCAAAGTATGGCTATTGCAGAGGACACACAAAAAAGAAACAAAGAAAAATAAAATAATAAAAGGAAATTAAAAACATACAATCCAAAACAACAGAAACCAACAACAAAAAACACACACAACAAAACAACAACAGAAAACAACACACACAACAAAACAACAACAACAACACCACCACAACAACAACAACAACAACAACAACAACAACAACAACAACAACAACAACACCACAACAACAACAACAACAACAACAACAACAACAACAACAACAACAACAACAACAACAACAACAACAACAACAACAACAACAACAACAACAACAACAACAACAACAACAACAACAACCATGCAACCAACCAACGAACCAACAAACTGAACGTACATGCTTTTACCCCCTTCCATTCTTTCTTTCTTCCTTTCTTCATTACAACCGCATAACCACAGCAGCATGACGTGTGTAGAAGACAAGAAATACAAACAGAAATTGCAGTATAAGCGATATGGCGGAAAAAGATCGGATTGACTGGCGGAGGCCTGCAGCTTTTCGCTAGACTTGCAGGCCATGCAACCAACACTTTTTTTTAACTACATTTGTTTTTTAAGTGCTTCTTTTTTAATTGAAATTTTCCACTTGTTTTTGTTTTGTAGCGTAGCTGACTTTACTTTCACTGTCTGAAGGTTGTCGTTGTTGTAATTTTATCTTTTTCGTCCTTACTTATTGGTTAATTCAGCATTTTGACGTGTCTTGCGTTTGGTTTCTCTGTCTATTTCTCTTCGATTTTCCCCTGCCTTCTCCCGGATTGGTCTTTATCCTGCCCTTTAAGATGTATCTCCCCTCCTTCTCACGCCTCCCCCCCCTCTCCCCCCCTCACGCCCCCCCCCCCAATTCTTCTTCTATGTGTCTCGCTTCTTCTTCTATGTGACAAAGCAATGGCACACGTACATTTCGTCTACTTCCGGCGCATCGATTGATTACGATTCAGTCTTTACCTCTCACTCTCTATCTCTCTGTCTTGATGTTTTTCCCTCCCTCTCTTTATCTCTGTCTCTGTTTCTGTCTCTGTCTCTCCTAATTCTTTCTCCCCATTCCTCTCTCTGTCTTAGTCTCTGTTTGTGTCTCTCCTAGTTCTTTCTCTCCCTCTCTCTCTCTACCAATCCCACTCTCCCTCGATCCTCTCTGTCTCTTTCCCACCGTCTCACCTCTCTGTCTGACCCCGCACCCTCACCACCCCCACCCCCTCTCTCTCTCTCCTACCCCACTCTCACCCACAGTTTCTCTCTTACCCCCCACCCCCCTCCCCCACAACCCCCCCTCTCTAGGTCTGTGACGGACTGTAAGGAAAGCAATAGCACACGTACGTCCAATCTACTTGCAACGGCCTCGATCGATCGTTCACGATATACCGTCGATTACACCTCCACGCTCTGTGCACGCGACATTCTCTCTGCATGTATGTCCTCAAGTTGGTCGAGAGCATTCCCTCATCCATCGTACACATTCCGCGATAAAATGGTAGGTTATTAGTAGTACGTACTTGGGGTTGTGTAAGGGTAATGGATGCTGTTCTAGCTGTCTTGTAGGTGTTCCAATTTCATCCCTAATTTCCCATTGCTACTGTAGAAGTATGATGTAGGCTTAGGCTGTTAAGAATCTTTTGCGATCACAGCATTTGAACTAAAACCAATAAAAAAAACACTAAAAAAACAAGCAAACCCAAAAGAACTAAACAATAAACGATCAAACAAAAACAAAAACAAACACCGTCAGTGACATCAACCCCCCCCCCCCCCCCCAAAAAAAAAAAAAAAGAAAGAAGAAGAAAAACAGAAGAAATAAATAACACAAGAACAAAATAAAAACATAAAAGGACGAAAAAAAGAAAGAAGGAAAGGTAGGAGGAAAGGAAGTTAGTGAGAAAGAAAGAAAGAAAGAAAGAACGAAAATAAGAAAAGAAAAAACCCTGAAAACATGCAACAACAAAAAAGGACCCCAAAAATCAAATTAAAAGTAAAACCAGCACCGACCTCTTCCCCGCCCCCAAGCGTGAGTAATCGAAATGGATGTGAACGTCCTTCAATCTGTGCAAGACAAGTTGCTTTCTGCATGCAGGATTGGCTTGTCACTTCGCTGAGAATTATCGTCATTAGCAGCAATCTACGTCAGCAGAGCTAGTGCACACACATTTCATCTTTAAAAAGATACGACACCAATAAGGCGAAGCAAGACCTTATCCCTACACAGGACACAGGATAACAAAAATAATCAGAAAAAAATGTCTCCCAGAAATGTGTCACAATGTGATCAATAACGAAATGTTACTTTTGCGTGTCTTCTGAGAAAAAAAAGTGGAAAAAAAATAGCAGTGATCTTATTGACCAAGTCATATAATGAGTGTTAATCAGCTTTAAGAAAACAGTCAGGCTATTGGTGTTGTATACTTTTAACATATATATTTTTGTGTGGTCTTTCACTAATGTCTTGTTGGTGTCCCACATTTTTATAATTAGTTGTCTTCATACTGATGTCGTATTGCGTGGTGGCGTTCACTTTTAATGGTTTTGGTTTTCTCTAATGTCTTTGTCCCTGGTCTCACAAGGAAAAATAATATCGTCTTGGTTGGTTTCAATCAATACCTGTCTTGGTTAATGCGTGGCTTAATTCGCAAGGCGATTTATTTGACAGAAAATGAATCTGTTTCCACCCTAAGACTGTCATAAGTTAAGGTTGTTTTTTTTAAATTTTATTTTTTGTAATTGTTTTTTTTCTAGTTGCCATGCATTTGTAATCAAATAAAATGCATCCAATTACTTTCAATTCCATTTTACTCACTCTTACAACTTGAAATATGATCGATCGACATTTGTTTTGCAAGAACAACGGGAATGGCGCACACAGTAAGTTCTACAAGGTCTGGCATCATTCAATCATTTCAATGCCACAGGTGGAAAGCAAAGCTGTGTAACAGCAAAATTAACATGATAAAAAAAGACCATATAGTGTATACGTAGGCTGGGGGCGTTACGCACAGGGTGGGTTTTTTTCTGAAACTTTATTTGATTTAAACTAATCACAATACTGTCGGATACAATTAGTTTGTGCAGTCGTTGAACAGAATGGGTTAGCACATCGACTTTGCGCTTGTTGCATCACTTTCAATTCGTAGCAGATGGAAATTACAATAATGAATAAATGATAGCGCGTCTCAAATTCCTTGAATCCCGACCATTATTTTTTACTCTGAAGGAAAAGCAGTCAATCTGTGACATTAACACACTTTAGATTGCACATTTCAATGAAAATGTAAAGGCGTTTGTTGTTTCTTCTTTCTTTCGATTTTCGATTTTTTCTTTTAAATTTTAACATGTTCCTTTTCTGCCTGGTGCACTGCATTCATCGAAAGGAAGACGTGGGTGTTTGAACAATGCAGTCGAAGCTTTTGTGGCGGCAAAAAGCAATTTTTG